>NW_027362770.1:201771362-201887021 GCF_046119375.1 Phyllobates terribilis | reverse complement strand
GCCCTGTTGGCGATGATTTGATGTGGTGTTTCTTTGCAGGGCGGGAGGATGGCGTACTATGAGATGAAGCCGGAGCACAGCACAGACATCGATGTCGACCTGGACTGGCCCATTGCAGAGCAAAGGGTTAAAAGGTGAGCTGAGATCACGCCCCAAAAGGCAGGCTCTACCCATCACACAATATATTACTGGGGCCTCCGTTGCCTCTTGTAACATGGCGTCTACCGGGTGCCGTGCTGCCCCTTTGCATGTGTAGCTGGGAGGCGCGGTTCCCCTAATGGTGACCTCAGGTAATACTGCGCCATGTCTCACTCTCCCAGGTACGGCTATTTCGGTAAGGCGGCGCCCACCGTGGTGAAGCTGCTGATCTGTAACTTCGATGGTTGCCTCACGGACGGCCGCCTCTACTTCAGCCAGGAGCAGGAGATGATCTCTTACAGTCTGCGAGATGTGAATGGGATCCGGAATCTACTGGATCGCGGGGTCACAGTGAGTGAGGGGCTCGTCCAGGGGGGTTTATCTCAGAACGAGAGACCCAAGCTCCGCTGTTAGCAGCCCTGACGCTGCCAAAGCTAAAGATTAGAGAATATGAGTAGAGGCCGGTAGTGAGGGGTGCATCCTGCCAGGACCCTTGCAGTCCTATGTTACATTGGAGGCGGCGAAGGGTGGGATCACCCCAACTGACTGGACTGACCATCGCGCCTCCACCCTTCCGACTGACTGGGCTGACTCTCGTTCCTTCCTACTGACTGGGCTGACAATCGCTCCTTCCCCCTCCTACTGACTGGGCTGACAATCGCTCCTTCCCCCTCCTACTGACTGGGCTGACAATCGCTCCTTCCCCCTCCTACTGACTGGGCTGACAATCGCTCCTTCCCCCTCCTACTGACTGGGCCGACCATCGCTCCTTCCCCCTCCTCCTGACTGGTCTGACCATCGCTCCTTCCCCCTCCTGACTGGTCTGACCATCGCTCCTTCCCCCTCCTGACTGGTCTGACCATCGCTTCTTCCCCCTCCTGACTGGACCGGCCATCGCTTCTTCCCCCTCCTGACTGGGCCGACCATCGCTCCTTCCCCCTCCTACTGACTGGGCCGACCGTCGCTCCTTCCCCCTCCTACTGACTGGGCCGACCGTCGCTCCTTCCCCCTCCTACTGACTGGGCCGACCGTCGCTCCTTCCCCCTCCTACTGACTGGGCCGACCGTCGCTCCTTCCCCCTCCTACTGACTGGGCCGACCGTCGCTCCTTCCCCCTCCTACTGACTGGGCCGACCGTCGCTCCCCTCTGACCGACTGGGCCGACCGTCGCTCCCCTCTGACCGACTGGGCCGACCGTCGCTCCCCTCTGACCGACTGGGCCGACCGTCGCTCCCCTCTGACCGACTGGGCCGACCGTCGCTCCCCTCTGACCGACTGGGCCGACCGTCGCTCCCCTCTGACCGACTGGGCCGACCGTCGCTCCCCTCTGACCGACTGGGCCGACCGTCGCTCCCCTCTGACCGACTGGGCCGACCGTCGCTCCCCTCTGACCGACTGGGCCGACCGTCGCTCCCCTCTGACCGACTGGGCCGACCGTCGCTCCCCTCTGACCGACTGGGCCGACCGTCGCTCCCCTCTGACCGACTGGGCCGACCGTCGCTCCCCTCTGACCGACTGGGCCGACCGTCGCTCCCCTCTGACCGACTGGGCCGACCGTCGCTCCCCTCTGACCGACTGGGCCGACCGTCGCTCCCCTCTGACCGACTGGGCCGACCGTCGCTCCCCCCTCCCCTCTGACCGACTGGGCCGACCGTCGCTCCCCCTCCCCTCTGACCGACTGGGCCGACCGTCGCTCCCCTCTGACCGACTGGGCCGACCGTCGCTCCCCTCTGACCGACTGGGCCGACCGTCGCTCCCCTCTGACCGACTGGGCCGACCGTCGCTCCCCTCTGACCGACTGGGCCGACCGTCGCTCCCCTCTGACCGACTGGGCCGACCGTCGCTCCCCTCTGACCGACTGGGCCGACCGTCGCTCCCCTCTGACCGACTGGGCCGACCGTCGCTCCCCTCTCCCCTCTGACCGACTGGGCCGACCGTCGCTCCCCCCTCCCCTCTGACCGACTGGGCCGACCGTCGCTCCCCTCTGACCGACTGGGCCGACCGTCGCTCCCCTCTGACCGACTGGGCCGACCGTCGCTCCCCTCTGACCGACTGGGCCGACCGTCGCTCCCCTCTGACCGACTGGGCCGACCGTCGCTCCCCTCTGACCGACTGGGCCGACCGTCGCTCCCCTTTGACCGACTGGGCCGACCGTCGCTCCCCTCTGACCGACTGGGCCGACCGTCGCTCCCCTCTGACCGACTGGGCCGACCGTCGCTCCCCTCTGACCGACTGGGCCGACCGTCGCTCCCCTCTGACCGACTGGGCCGACCGTCGCTCCCCCCTCCCCTCTGACCGACTGGGCCGACCGTCGCTCCCCTCTGACCGACTGGGCCGACCGTCGCTCCCCCCTCCCCTCTGACCGACTGGGCCGACCGTCGCTCCCCTCTGACCGACTGGGCCGACCGTCGCTCCCCTCTGACCGACTGGGCCGACCGTCGCGCCCCCCTCCCCTCTGACCGACTGGGCCGACCGTCGCCCCCCCCTCCCCTCTGACCGACTGGGCCGACCGTCGCCCCCCCCCCCCCTCTGACCGACTGGGCCGACCGTCGCCCCCCCCCCCCCTTCTGACCGACTGGGCCGACCGTCGCCCCCCCCCCCCCCCCCCCTCTGACCGACTGGGCCGACCGTCGCCTCCCCCCCCCCCCCTCTGACCGACTGGGCCGACCGTCGCCTCCCCCCCCCCCCCTCGGACCGACTGGGCCGACCGTCGCCCCCCCCTCCCCTCGGACCGACTGGGCCGACCGTCGCTCCCCCCCTTTTGATTGTTCTTCCTGTCATTCCCGCACTCAGGTCCTGTTAATCTCGGAGAGGATGATCGCCCCCGCGCTGATCTCTGCCCTGAAGCTGCCGTGTAAGATTGAGGTGAACGTCACTGACAAGAGGGAAGCTCTGCAGCGATGGACAAGGGAGATGGGGCTGTCCCTGAGCGAGACCGCCTACATGGGTGAGGAGGAGGGGCTTCTGTAAAGGAGGAGGAGCCCTCATCATGGGGGTGGGGCTTCTGAAGTGGAGAAGGGGCTGTTGTAAAGGGGAGGGGCTTCTGAAATGGGGAGGAACGCTCGCGGAGGGGGAGGGGCTTCTGCAGTAGGGAGAAGTTCTGGTGGTGGGGAGGGGCTTCCACACCTATACGTACTGGTAAGGGACTACAACCTCCAGCATGCTCTGACCATCACAGGCGAATATCATCCCAGCGATTCTCTCTGAATTCTGGGTGATGGAGATTGACTAATCCGCAATGTCATTACTGTAACCCTCTTTTTCGGCTTCCTTCAGTGCATGCTGGGAGTTTTAGTGTGACAGGAAGAGAACACACCCGCAGTTATACTTGCCTGTTTCCCTCCCTCTCCCCGCAGTGACGCTCGCCCATTTCGCTTCGTCCTTCCCTCTTCCTGCACTAGAGCTCGCCCTTTTCCCTCTTCCTGCACTAGAGCTCGCCCTTTTCCCTCTTCCTGCACTAGAGCTCGCCCTTTTCCCTCTTCCTGCACTAGAGCTCTCCCATTTCCCTCTTCCTGCACTGGAGCTCGCCCGTTTCCCTCCCGCCGCAGTGACGCTCGCTTGTTTACCTCCTTGTTTCTGCAGTAGCGCACGCCTGTTTCCCCACGCTCCTCAGTGACGCTCGCCCTTTTCCCCACTCTCCGCAGTGACGCTCGCCCGTTTCCCTTCTTTCTGCAGTAGCGCTCGGCCGTCTCCCTCACCCCGCAGTAACGATCGCCCGTTTCCCTTCTTTCTGCAGTAGCGCTCGGCCGTCTCCCTCACCCCGCAGTAACGATCGCCCGTTTCCCTTCTTTCGGCAGTAGCGCTCGGCCGTCTCCCTCGCCCCGCAGTAACGTTCGCCCTTTTCCCTTCTTTCTGCAGTAGCGCTCGGCCGTCTCCCTCGCCCTGCGGCGACGCCCGCCCACTTCCCTCGCCCCACAGTAACGTTCGCCCGTTTCCCTTCTTTCTGCAGTAGCGCTCGGCCGTCTCCCTCACCCCGCAGTAACGATCGCCCGTTTCCCTTCTTTCGGCAGTAGCGCTCGGCCGTCTCCCTCGCCCCGCAGTAACGTTCGCCCTTTTCCCTTCTTTCTGCAGTAGCGCTCGGCCGTCTCCCTCGCCCTGCGGCGACGCCCGCCCACTTCCCTTGCCCCGCAGTAACGTTCGCCCGTTTCCCTTCTTTCTGCAGTAGCGCTCGGCCGTCTCCCTCGCCCCGCAGTAACGATCACCCGTTTCCCTTCTTTCGGCAGTAGCGCTCGGCCGTCTCCCTCGCCCCGCAGTAACGATCACCCGTTTCCCTTCTTTCTGCAGTAGCGCTCGGCCGTCTCCCTCGTCCCGCAGTAACGTTCGCCCGTTTCCCTTCTTTCTGCAGTAGCGCTCGGCCGTCTCCCTCGCCCCGCAGTAACGTTCGCCCGTTTCCCTTCTTTCTGCAGTAGCGCTCGGCCGTCTCCCTCGCCCCGCAGTAACGATCGCCCGTTTCCCTTCTTTCGGCAGTAGCGCTCGGCCGTCTCCCTCGCCCCGCAGTAACGATCACCCGTTTCCCTTCTTTCTGCAGTAGCGCTCGGCCGTCTCCCTCGCCCCGCAGTAACGTTCGCCCGTTTCCCTTCTTTCTGCAGTAGAGCACGGCCGTCTCCCTCGCCCCGCAGTAACGTTCGCCCGTTTCCCTTCTTTCTGCAGTAGCGCTCGGCCGTCTCCCTCGCCCCGCAGTAACGTTCGCCCGTTTCCCTTCTTTCGGCAGTAGCGCTCGGCCGTCTCCCTCGCCCCGCAGTAACGATCGCCCGTTTCCCTTCTTTCTGCAGTAGCGCTCGGCCGTCTCCCTCGCCCCGCAGTAACGTTCGCCCGTTTCCCTTCTTTCTGCAGTAGCGCTCGGCCGTCTCCCTCGCCCCGCAGTAACGTTCGCCCGTTTCTGTCCCCGGCAGGATGCAGCACCTCTGACGTGGAGTGCCTGAAGCTCGCCGGCACCAGTGCAGTCCCAGCAGACGCATCGATCACCGCCAAGATGACGGACAGCTTCTCCTGCACACAGGGCGGGGGGTCCGGCGCCATCCAGGAGTTCGCTGAACACATCGTCACCCTGATGGAGAGCAGGTGCTGACATGCTATGAGAGGGGGTGACGTCGGAGGAGCGCCGGCCCTCCCCCGCCGCTATTATGTCCTCCGATCCATTATTTTTCGGCGCGGCCTGCAATCATGGACACTTTCCTTATGGTGGATGCAGCTGCGGACAGAGCGTGATGGCGTCCCGGCTTGCGGGGTCAGGTTTATCAATCTGGAAGATGAAGCTTTTATTTCTTTTATGTAAATTTATCTGATAGGAGTGAAGGATGCTGAGGGTTGTAGTCAGCCATCCCGCGGCTCCTCACAGCCAGGAATTGTTTACAGCCCTCGGGGGGCTACCGATAATTTATTCTTTGCGGTGCAGATTTTATGTTCTTTTCTATTGGCCGCGGCCGGAATAAATATGTGGTGACGGTGCTACGGGGGGCGGTCATTGTGCTGTGTAATAGGTCCAGACCCCTCTGATCCAGACCAAATATTAGGGTGGGAATCCAGCAGGGGGGGCAGTGAGCTCAGGCCACTTACAACACTGAGGCAACTGTTAGCTGATGATGACGGTGGGACCGGGCGGTGCTGGTGTCATTGGAGGTTCATGATGAGATACAAAGCGCAGGCGGCGTGCGGCTAAATTCTGCCTGTCCGGTGGTCGGCTCTGCAGCAGGCGATGTGGCGGAGGAGGCTCTACGAGGTCCGGCCGTGGTGCTGGCGAGTCGTACGTGCCGGCTTCTCGTGTCTGGGGATTCTTTTCCCGATCTATGGCATTGTGCAGACTGTGCTGTATCACGGTACATCCTGACCCAGCGAATAGGAAGCACATCGCTCCGGCAGCAGATGAGGCGGCATCACCTGAAGAAAGCAAAGATGGCCCGGCTCCAGCAGCTGTCCTCCGCTTGGTAACTGCACCCACCAGCAGCACCATGTCATCAGCCCCATCATCATCATCCTCACCTGCTGCTTTCCATACACCTCCTCCTCTACCTCCATTGTGTCATCAATTGAGAAACAAGCAATCAATCAACCAATTACATGGAAATTGTGCTCCCGTACAAGCGGCTTCAACATAATTGATGCCGGACCACCTGCATTGTGCGAAAAAGGGTTTCAAAGTTCAACATTTTTTAAACTTCATAAGTGAAAATTTTCTTAAAAATATCTAGTTTTTCCAAAAGATGTTCAGAAATTTTTGGGACGGCAAAGTTGGTGTTTTACCAGGAAAATTTGTGTTCCCCAATCAGTGAAGCTTTTGCACAGTAGACATTTGCTAACGGCACGTCTGACCAGGAGACCCCTCTCTGCTCCCTGCACTTCCCCGCATGTGCGACCGCTGCGCAGAGCTGGTCAGAAAGGGAAAACCATTGACAATTATGTCACTTCTACGAGTGCGGACGTGATGTTTGAAACTGCGGCCAGACAGTCACTGGTGGTCTGTAGTACAGTGGGGGTGAGGTCAGGGGATGAGGTGTATAGTTGATGGTATAAAGATGGTACTGAAAACCAAATTTGCTGATGGTCTGTCCAATTGGGGCCTTGTAGAGAGAGAAGAGAAGAGGGCCAAGGACTGAACCATGAGGAACGCCAATAGTGAGAAGAAGAGAAGAGGACCAAGGACTGAACCATGAGGAATGCCAATAGTGAGAAGAAGAGAAGAGGGCCAAGGACTGAACCATGAGGAACGCCAATAGTGAGAAGAAAAGAAGAGGGCCAAGGACTGAACCATGAGGAACTCCAATAGTGAGAAGAAGAGAAGAGGACCAAGGACTGAACCATGAGGAACGCCAATAGTGAGAAGAAAAGAAGAGGGCCAAGGACTGAACCATGAGGAACCCCAATAGTGAGAAGAAGAGAAGAGGGCCAAGGACTGAACCATGAGGAACGCCAATAGTGAGAAGAAGAGAAGAGGGCCAAGGACTGAACCATGAGGAACGCCAATAGTGAGAAGAAAAGAAGAGGGCCAAGGACTGAACCATGAGGAACGCCAATAGTGAGAAGAAAAGAAGAGGGCCAAGCACTGAACCATGAGGATCGCCAATAGTGAGAAGAAGAGAAGAGGGCCAAGGACTGAACCATGAGGAACCCCAATAGTGAGAAGAAGAGAAGAGGGCCAAGGACTGAACCATGAGGAACGTCAATAGTGAGAAGAAGAGAAGAGGACCAAGGACTGAACCATGAGGAACGCCAATAGTGAGAAGAAGAGAAGAGGGCCGAGGACTGAACCATGAGGAACCCCAATAGTGAGAAGAAGAGAAGAGGGCCAAGGACTGAACCATGAGGAACGCCAATAGTGAGAAGAAAAGAAGAGGGCCAAGGACTGAACCATGAGGAACGCCAATAGTGAGAAGAAGAGAAGAGGGCCAAGGACTGAACCATGAGGAACGCCAATAGTGAGAAGAAAAGAAGAGGGCCAAGGACTGAACCATGAGGAACGCCAATAATGAGAAGAAGAGAAGAGGACCAAGGACTGAACCACGAGGAACGCCAATAGTGAGAAGAAGAGAAGAAGGCCAAGGACTGAACCATGAGGAACGCCAATAGTGAGAAGAAAAGAAGAGGGCCAAGGACTGAACCATGAGGAACCCCAATAGTGAGAAGAAAGAAGAGGGCCAAGGACTGAACCATGAGAAACCCCAATAGTGAGAAGAAGTGGAGCCAGCGCACGATACACTGAAAGACGGTCAGATAGGTAGGAGGAGAACCAAGAGAGAGCAGTGTCCTTTATGCCAATTGAGTGGAGCATAGAGAGTAGGAGGTGGTGGTCAACGGTGTCGAAAGCTGCGGAGAGGTCAAGAAGAATGAGCAGAGTGGTCACCATTACGTTTTGCTGTCAGAAGGTCATTGCTTACTTTGATGAGTGCAGTTTCTGTAGAATATAGGGGGCAGAAGCCGGACTGTGATGGGTCTAGAAGAGAGTGAGTGGAGAGGTGACGGGTAAGGCGGGAGTAAACCAGGCGCTCCAAGAGTTTAGAGATGAGGGGAAGATTGGAGACTGGTCTGTAGTTTGTGCAGGAAGGGTCAAGGAAGGTTTTTTTTAATAATGGAGTAATGATGGAGTGTTTGAAGGAGGAGGGGAAGATACCAGAAGAGAGGGAGAGGTTGAAGATTTTAGTTAGGTGAGTAGTGACGACTGGAGTAGATGTGAGGGGATGGGGTCAGTGGTGCATGTAGTGGGGTGAGAAGAAGAGAGGAGCCTGGAGACTTCGTCTTCTGTGACTGGGTCAAATGTGGAGAGTGATCCAGAGGGGATGTGCGGAGGGATGGGAGTCACGGCTCTTGGTGGCTGGGAGCTGGTTTCCTGACGGATGGGGTCTATTTTCTCTGTGAAGTAGGAGGCCAAGTCCTCGGCACAAATGTCCGTGATGGGGGCCTGCTCTTTAGGACTGAGGAGGGATACTTCATATTTAGTTAAAAAACTGACCTAGAGCAATTAGATGATGTGAAGAAGAGACGTTGTCTTAGGACACGCTCCATGAAGAAGGAAAAATATCACCGTAGCACATGTTGCTATCCTGGGGGTCCATGTCGGCAGTCTCTCCAATACAAGGAAGTAAAAGGAGACCCTCCGCTGTCCTCTAATATGGGGGGAAGGAAACAAATATACTCGGACTAAAACCAGTTGTTCCAGAAGGTTTCACCCACCCGACCCCACCTATGCTTCACACGTAGCTTTGTCAGGGGGACTTGGTTTGATCACAATATGTATCAGATGAAAATAAAAAGAAACAAAAGGAGAACTGTAAAAAAAAATAAGCGCACGTAAAAGAAGAGCGAAGCTGGCAGGGGCTACAATAGAGACCGAAGACAAAGAAGCAAACGCAAACAAGGCAAATAATAGAATGAACTGATAAAGAATGTGTGCAAAATATATAGAAAAGAAGACATGGAATTGTGCATGAAGGGAAATGGTGATAGACACACACACCTATACATAAACAAGCTATTGAGCCCATTCTACACCTGGGGGGGCGAGCGTTTTTACTGGTATATGGTCTCCCATCCTGGTATTTGTGCTCCCCAATGCTGTTCCCCCATCCTGTTATGTGCTGCCCCCATCCTATCCTGGTATGCATGGCACCCCTCATCCCCAATCCTGGTATGCATGGCACCCCTCATCCCAATCCTGGTATGCATGGCACCCCTCACCCCCAATCCTGGTATGCATGGCACCCCTCATCCCCAATCCTGGTATGCATGGCACCCCTCATCCCCAATCCTGGTATGCATGGCACCCCTCATCCCCAATCCTGGTATGCATGGCACCCCTCATCCCAATCCTGGTATGCATGGCCCCCTCAACCCCAATTCCTGGTATGCATGGCACCCCATCCCTATCTTGGTATGTATGGTACCCCTCATCCTGGTATGTATGGTATCCCTCATCCTGGTATGCATGGCACCCCTCATCCCCAATCCTGGTATGCATGGCACCCCTCATCCCCAATCCTGTTATGCATGGCACCCTTCATTCCAAATCTGGTATACATGGCACCCCTCATCCCTATCCTGGTATGCATGGCCCCCTCATCCGAATCCTGGTATGCATGGCACCCCTCATCCCCAATCATGGTATGCATGGCACCCCTCATTCCAAATCTGGTATACATGGCACCCCTCATCCCTATCCTGGTATGCATGGCACCCCTCATCCCCAATCGTGGTATGCATGGCCCCCCTCAACCCCAAATCCTGGTATGCATGGCACCCCATCCCTCATCCATATCCTGGTATGTATGGTACCCCTCATCCTGGTATGCATGGTGCCCCTCACCCCCAATCCTGGTATGCATGGCACCCCTCATCCCCAATCCTGGTATGCATGGCACCCCATCTCTCATCATGGTATGCATGGCCCCCTCATCCCAAATTTGGTATATATTGCACCCCTCATCGCCCAATCCTGGTATGTATGGTACTCAATCCCTCATCCTGGTATGGCTCATCCCCAATCCTGGTATGCATGGCCCCCCTCATCTCCAATCCTGGTATGCATGGCTCCCCGCATCCCTATTCTGGTATGTATGTGTGGCGCCCCTGAGGGTTCAGTTGCCACAGAGGTATTGCATCTCACCCAGAGGTGTGGTATCTCACCCTCAGGTAAGGAAGGAGTACAGCTCAGGACCCTAACACTGCATTCACTACACCACATTTCCGGGGGACAGGGCGACAATGCTCCTAAGGGAGAGCACAAGTGTCCCTGATCCCTGGCTGGAGTGGGGGGAACCACCTAGTTAGGGGGAACTATGTAGTGGATGGGTGGAGGAAGTAGTTAAGGGGAGCACATAGTGGAAGATATAAAAGAGAGTAGCCATCTTGGTTCAGTGTTCAGTTCCAGTCAGTCAGACGGAGATGCAGACAGGAGCAGGGGCTCTGGAGGAGCTCTGCTCCACGGGCGGGCCTATTCAGGAGGCCTGAGCCTGGGAGAAAGAGAAGGGGCAGAAAGGCTCCAGAAACCCAGAAGGGACCTTAGGGGTACGGGCCGTGCAGAAGGCCACCCGTACGCCCGCTGCTGCCAGGAGGTGGAGGGGTCGAGGCCAGAATAGGGAACCGGATCCCTCAACTGGCAGAGAAACATTGAAGGCTCAGCTAGAAACCGGCGGCTGCAGTATTTAATGTGCTGTGGCCATAATCCACACCAGTGGCCCTAAGAAGGAAGCCACATAGGACCCAGGGAACGGAACATACGTCGCCCGCTAAGGCCCGAGGACACCGGATAGAAGCGGCGCTGGGTGTGAGGTACGGGAAGAGGCCAGAGGAAGGTACATTGAACGGGTTCTGATAAGTGCGCTGGAGCTATCTGACGGTGGACCGAGCCCCTCACTGAGTACGCACAGCACGACGTGGGAAGTCGCCTGGACGTCTGTGACTTGGAAAGTAATAACTGTGAGTAAAGACCCTGGGACTGCACTACAGAGACTCCTTGTTGTTATTACAGACACTGCACCACTACCACCATCCTCCGTGCCCGCTGCCCTGAAGTTACACTCTTCCTGTGGGGAGTTATACTACACCACCAGCTTCAGCGGACTGCTCCGCAGCGGCGGTTACCAATAACTGCAATCCACAGGTGGCGTAGTCGGACATTAACCTAAATACATATAATACGCCTTGGTTGGTTTGACCGCCCTGGGTCACGGACCATGTCGCCGCCACGGTGACTACAACCCCCAACATCTACAACAGGCCTGGCTCCGGGTTCCCCACGGCCCAGGGGGCGCGTCATAAGGCCTACCTCATCTGCAAATCTGGTATGCATGGCACCCCTCACCCCCCAATCCTAGTATGCATGGTACCCCATCCCTCATCCTCTTATGCATGGCACCCCTCATCCCCAATCCTGGTATGCATAGTCCCCTCACCCCCCCAATCCTGGTATGCATGGCACCCCTCACCCCCCAATCCTGGTATGTATGGTACCCCCTCATCCCTAGCCTGGTATGCATGGTCCTCTCACCCCCCAATCCTGGTATGTGTGGTACCCCTCATCCTGGTATTCATGGTCCCCTCACCCCCCTATCCTGGTATGCATGGTACCTCTCATCCCTATCCTGGTATGCATGGTCCCCTCACCCCCCGATCCTGGTATGCATGGTACCTCCCTCAACCCCCAATCCTGGTATGCATAGTACCCACTCACCCCCTAGTCCTGGTATGGATTACTGAAGACACATTTACTGCAAATGTGTCTTCAGTAAAATGGCGCCGGATAGCGCTATGCGTCGATTCCGACACCTCACTCCTGCGCCAGTCTCTGGCGAGAAGAGAGGCGCCGCGTCAGTGCTCCTCCTGGTCAGGTAAGTATGTAAGTATGGCGCCGGAGATCGCGGTATGTATTCAGTGATCTCCGGCGCCATACACTCCTCTTATCCATAACGGCTCCATGCGTTCTTCTGTCTGCAGCCAGACTGCGCGTCGTGCATGCTCAGTCTATAGAGGCTTCATACAGAGACACGCATCCCCCGTTATATTATACACTGCTCAAAAAATAAAGAGACCCCTGAAATCCCCTCTCCTAGATGTGAATGAATGAAATCTTCTCATTGAATACCTTGTTCTGTACAAAGCTGAATGTGCTGACAACAAAATCACCCAAAAATCATCAATGGAAATCACATTTATTAACCAATGGAGGCCTGGATGTGGAGTCACCCCCAAAATTAAAGTGGAAAAACACACTACAGGCCGATCCAACTGTGATGTAATGTCTTTAAAACAAGTCACAATGAGGCTGAGTATTGTGTGTGGCCTCCACGTGCCTGTATGACCTCCCTACAACACCTGGGCATGCTCCTGATGAGGCTGAGTATTGTGTGTGGCCTCCACGTGCCTGTATGACCTCCCTACAACGCCTGGGCATGCTCCTGATGAGGCTGAGTATTGTGTGTGGCCTCCACGTGCCTGTATGACCTCCCTACAACGCCTGGGCATGCTCCTGATGAGGCTGAGTATTGTGTGTGGCCTCCACGTGTCTGTATGACCTCCCTACAACGCCTGGGCATGCTCCTGATGAGGCTGAGTATTGTGTGTGGCCTCCACGTGCCTGTATGACCTCCCTACAATGCCTGGGCATGCTCCTGATGAGGCTGAGTATTGTGTGTGCCCTCCACGTGCCTGTATGACCTCCCTACAACGCCTGGGCATGCTCCTGATGAGGCTGAGTATTGTGTGTGGCCTCCACGTGCCTGTATGACCTCCCTACAACGTCTGGGCATGCTCCTGATGCGGTTGTGGCCTCCACGTGCCTGTATGACCTCCCTACAACGCCTGGGCATGCTCCTGATGAGGTTGTGGCCTCCACGTGCCTGTATGACCTCCCTACAACGCCTGGGCATGCTCCTGATGAGGTTGTGGCCTCCACGTGCCTGCATGACCTCCCTACAAGGCCTGGGCATGCTCCTGATGAGGTTGTGGCCTCCACGTGCCTGTTTGACCTCCCTACAACGCCTGGGCATGCTCCTGATGAGGTTGTGGCCTCCACGTGCCTGTATGACCTCCCTACAACGCCTGGGCATGCTCCTGATGAGGTTGCGGATGGTCTCCTGTGGGATCTCCTCCCAGACCTGGACTAAAGCATCCGCCAACTCCTGGACAGTCTGTGATACAACGTGACGTTGGTGGATGGAGCGAGACATGATGTCCCAGATGTGCTCAATCGGATTCAGGTCTGGGGAACGGGCGGGCCAGTACATAGCTTCAATGCCTTCATCTTGTAGGAACTGCTGACACACTCCAGCCACATGAGGTCTGGCATTGTCCTGCATTAGGAGGAGCCCAGGGCCAACCGCACCAGCATATGGTCTCACAAGGGGTCTGATGATCTCATCTCGGCACCTAATGGCAGTCAGGCTACCTCTGGCGAGCACATGGAGGGCTGTGCGGCCCTCCAAAGAAATGCCACCCCACACCCACTGCCAAACCGGTCATGCTGAAGGATGTTGCAGGCAGCAGATCGCTCTCCACGGTGTCTCCAGACTCTGTCACGTCTGTCACATGTGCTCAGTGTGAACCTGCTTTCATCTGTGAAGAGCACAGGGCGCCAGTGGCCACTTTACCAATCCTGGTGTTCTGTGGCAAATGCCAAGCGTCCTGCACTGTGTTGCGCTGTGAGCACAAACCCATCTGTGGACGTCGGGCCCTCATACCACCCTCATGGAGTCGGTTTCTAACCGTTTGTGCAGACACATGCACATTTGTGGCCTGCTGGAGGTCATTTTGCAGGACTCTGGCAGTGTTCCTCCTGTTCCTCCTTGCACAAAGGCGGAGGTATTGGTCCTGCTGCTGGGTTGTTGCCCTCCTACGGCCCCCTCCACGTCTCCTGGTGTACTGGCCTGTCTCCTGGTAGCGCCTCCAGCCTCTGGACACTACGCTGACAGACACAGCAAACCTTCTTGCCACAGCTCGCATTGATGTGCCATCCTGGATGAGCAGCACTACCTGAGCAACTTCTGTGGGTTGTAGAGTCCGTCTCATTCTACCACAAATATGAAAGGACAACCAACATTCAAAAGTGACCAAAACATCAGCCAGAAAGCATTGGTACTGAGATGTGGTCTGTGGTCCCCACCTGCAGAACCTCTCCTTTATTGAGGGGGTCTTGATAATTGCCAATAATTTCCATCTATTGTCTATTCCATTTGCACAGCAGCAGGTGAGATTGATTGTCAATCAGTGTTGCTTCCTAAGTGGACAGTTTGATTTCACAGAAGTTTCATTTACTTGGAGTTATACTCTGTTGTTTGAGCAGTGTAGATACCTAGGTACAGTGGGAAAAAAAAGTATTTATTCAGCCCCCAATTGTGCAAGTTCTCCCACTTATAAAGATGATCTCGGCCTGTAATTGACATCATAGGTCGACCTCGACTATGAGAGACTAAATGAGAAAACAAATCCTGAAAATCACATTGTCTGATTTGGAAAGAATTTTTTTTCAAATTTTGGTGGAAAATAAGTATTTGGTCAATTATAAAAGTTCATCTCGATACTTTGTTATACTGTATATCCTTTGTTGGCAATGACAGAGTTGAAACGTTGTCTGTAAGTCTTCACCAGGTTGGCACACACTGTTGCTGGTATGTCGGCCCATTCCTCCATGCAGATCTCCTCTAGAGCAGTGATGTTTTGGGGCTGTCGCTGGGCAACACGGACTTTCAACTCCCTCCAAAGGTTTTCTTTAGGGTTTAGATCTGGAGACTGGCTAGGCCGCTCCAAGACCTTGAAATGCTTCTTACGAAGCCACTCCTTTGTTGCCCTGGCGGTGTGCTTGGGATCATTGTCATGCTGAAAGACCAAGCCACGTTTCATCTTCAATGCCCGTGATGATGGAAGGAGGTTTGCACTCAATCTCACGATACATGGCCCCATTTATTCTTTCATTTACACGGATCAGTCGTTCAGGTCCCTTGGCAGAGAAACAGCCCCAAAGCATGATGTTGCCACCCCCATGCTTCACTGTAGGTATGGTGTTCTTTGGATGCAACTCAGCATTCTTTCTCCTCCAAACACGACAAGTTGTGTTTCTACCAAACAGTTCTACTTTGGTTTCATCTGATCGTATGACATTCTCCCAATACTCTTCTGGATCATCCAAATGCTCTCTTCAGACGCGCCCGGACATGTAATGGCTTAAGCAGGGGGACACGTCTGGCACTGCAGGATCTGAGTCCCTGGCGGCGTAGTGTGTTACTGATGGTAGCCTGTGTAACGTTGGTCCCAGCTCTCTGCAGGTCATTCACTAGGTCCCCCCTTGTGGTTCTGGGATTTTTGCTCACCGCTCTTGAGATCATTTTGACCCCACGGGGTGAGATCTTGTGTGGAGCCCCAGATCGAGGGAGATTATCAGTGGTCTTGTATGCCTTCCATTTTCTAATTATTGCTCCCACAGTTGATTTCTTCACACCAAGCTGCTTGCCTATGGCAGATTCAGTCTTCCCAGCCTGGTGCAGGGCTACAATTTTGTTTCTGGTGTCCTTCGACAGCTCTTTGGTCTTCACCATAGTGGAGTTTGGAGTGTGACTGTTTGAGGTTGCGGACGGGTGTCTTTTATACTGATAACGAGTTCAAACAGGCGCCAGTACTACAGGTAATGAGTGGAGGACAGAGGAGCCAGTACTACAGGTAATGAGTGGAGGACAGAGGAGCCAGTACTACAGGTAATGAGTGGAGGACAGAGGAGCCAGTACTACATGTAATGAGCAGAGGACAGAGGAACCAGCACTACAGGTAATGAGTGGAGGACAGAGGAGCCAGTGCTACAGGTAATGAGTGGAGGACAGAGGAGCCAGTACTACAGGTAATGAGTGGAGGACAGAGGAGCCAGTACTACAGGTAATGAGTGGAGGACAGAGGAGCCAGTACTACAGGTAACGAGTGGAGGACAGAGGAGCCAGTACTACAGGTAATGAATGGAGGACAGAGGAGCCAATACTACAGGTAATGAATGGAGGACAGAGGAGCCAGTACTACATGTAATGAGCGGAGGACAGAGGAGCCAGTACTACAGGTAATGAGCGGAGGACAGAGGAGCCAGTACTACAGGTAATGAGTGGAGGACAGAGGAGCCAGTACTACATGTAATGAGCGGAGGACAGAGGAACCAGCACTACAGGTAATGAGTGGAGGACAGAGGAGCCAGTGCTACAGGTAATGAGTGGAGGACAGAGGAGCCAGTACTACAGGTAATGAGTGGAGGACAGAGGAGCCAGTACTACAGGTAATGAGTGGAGGACAGAGGAGCCAGTACTACAGGTAACGAGTGGAGGACAGAGGAGCCAGTACTACAGGTAATGAATGGAGGACAGAGGAGCCAATACTACAGGTAATGAATGGAGGACAGAGGAGCCAGTACTACATGTAATGAGCGGAGGACAGAGGAGCCTCTTAAAGAAGAAGTTACAGGTCTGTGAGAGCCAGAAATCGTGCTTGTTTGTAATTGACCAAATACTTATTTTCCACCAAAATTTGAACAAAATTTCTTTCCAAATCAGAGAATGTGATTTTCAGGATTTGTTTTCTCATTTTGTCTCTCATAGTCGAGGTCGACCTATGATGTCAATTACAGGCCTCTCTCATCTTTATAAGTGGGAGAACTTGCACAATTGGGGGCTGACTAAATACTTTTTTCCCCACTGTACATATACTCACATGCTGCATATATGTGTAATACTTAGGCGCACATATGTATACATATATACCGGGGTTACACATACACACATGTATACATATCCAAGCATACATATTTATACCCACACATATACGAACATGCTGCGTGTACACATATTATTTAACGGCCTCGATCTCGAGCCATGGTGACTTGATGAATGAACGCTCTGTAGATCCATCTTGTCCAGCCTAGAGAGGTCTCCAGGGTCTTCTCTGCCATTATCTTGATGGTATCGAGCTGCGCGTCTTCCTCTTCGCCTTGTTCCGTCTATTCTCCCGGTCATGATGTCCTTTAACAGTGATTTCGCTCTTAGTATGATGTGTCCACAAGTCGTAGCTCGGTGATCCTTCCAGTCACATGTCTGGCTCGGTGATCCTTGCTTCCAGTGACACGTCTGGCTCGGTGATCCTTGCTTCCAGTGACATGTCTGGCTCAGTGATCCTTGCTTCCAGTAACACGTCTGGCTCGGTGATCCTTGCTTCCAGTGACATGCCTGGCTCGGTGATCCTTGCTTCCAGTGACATGTCTGGCTCAGTGATCCTTGCTTCCAGTGACATGTCTGGCTCGGTGATCCTTGCTTCCAGTGACATGTCTGGCTCGGTGATCCTTGCTTCCAGTGACATGTCTGGCTCAGTGATCCTTGCTTCCAGTGACACGTCTGGCTCGGTGATCCTTGCTTCCAGTAACATGTCTGGCTCGGTGATCCTTGCTTCCAGTGACATGCCTGGCTCGGTGATCTTTGCTTCCAGTGACATGTCTGGCTCGGTGATCCTTGCTCCCAGTGACATGTCTGGCTCGGTGATCCTTGCTTCCAGTAACACGTCTGGCTCGGTGATCCTTGCTTCCAGTGACATGCCTGGCTTGGTGATCCTTGCTTCCAGTAACACGTCTGTCTCGGCGATCCTTGCTTCCAGTGACATGTTTGGTTCGGTGATCCTTGCTTCCAGTGATATGCCTGGCTTACTGATCCTTGCTTCCAGTAACACGTCTGGCTCGGTGATCCTTGCTTCCAGTGACATGTTTGGTTCGTTGATCCTTGCTTCCAGTTACATGTCTGCCTTGGTGATCCTCGCTTCCAGTAACACGTCTAGCTCTGTGATCCTTGCTTCCAGTAATATGCCTGGCTCGGTGATCCTTGCTTCCAGTGACATGTCTGGCTTGGTGATCCTCGCTTCCAGTAACACGTCTGGCTCGGTGATCCTTGCTTGCAGTGACATGTTTGGTTCGGTGATCCTTGCTTCCAGTGACATGTCTGGCTCATTGATCCTTGCTTCCAGTGACATGCCTGGCTCGGTGATCCTCGCTTCCAGTGACATGTCTGGCTCGGTGATCCTTTCTTCCAGTGACATGTCTGGCTCGGTGATCCTTGCTTCCAGTGACATGTCTGGCTCGGTTTTCCTTGCTTCCAGTGACATGTCCGACTCGGTTATCCTTGCTTCCAGTGACATGTCCGGCTCGGTGATCCATGCTTCCAGTGACATGTCTGGCTTGGTGATCCATTCTTCCAGTGACATGTCTGGCTTGGTGATCCTTGCTTCCAGTGACATGTCTGGCTTGGTGATCCTTGCTTCCAGTGACATGTCTGGCTCGGTGATCCATGCTTCCAGTGACATGTTTGGTTCGGTGATCCTTGCTTCCAGTGATATGCCTGGCTTACTGATCCTTGCTTCCAGTAACACGTCTGTCTCGGCGATCCTTGCTTCCAGTGACATGTTTGGTTCGGTGATCCTTGCTTCCAGTTACATGTCTGCCTTGGTGATCCTCGCTTCCAGTAACACGTCTGGCTCTGTGATCCTTGCTTCCAGTAACATGCCTGGCTCGGTGATCCTTGCTTCCAGTGACATGTCTGGCTTGGTGATCCTCGCTTCCAGTAACACGTCTGGCTCGGTGATCCTTGCTTGCAGTGACATGTTTGGTTCGGTGATCCTTGCTTGCAGTGACATGCCTGGCTTGGTGATCCTTGCTTCCAGTCACATGTCTGGCTTGGTGATCCTTGCTTCCAGTCACATGTCTGGCTCGGTGATCCTTGCTTCCAGTGACATGTCTGGCTCATTGATCCTTGCTTCCAGTGACATGCCTGGCTCGGTGATCCTCGCTTCCAGTGACATGTCTGGCTCGGTGATCCTTTCTTCCAGTGACATGTCTGGCTCGGTGATCCTTGCTTCCAGTGACATGTCTGGCTCGGTGATCCTTTCTTCCAGTGACATGTCTGGCTCGGTTATCCTTGCTTCCAGTGACATGTCCGACTCGGTTATCCTCGCTTCCAGTGACATGTCCGGCTCGGTGATCCATGCTTCCAGTGACATGTCTGGCTTGGTGATCCATTCTTCCAGTGACATGTCTGGCTTGGTGATCCTTGCTTCCAGTGACATGTCTGGCTTAGTGATCCTTGCTTCCGGTGACATGTCTGGCTCGGTGATCCATGCTTCCAATGCCATGTCTGGCTTGGTGATCCTTGCTTCCAGTGACATGCCTGGCTTGGTGATCCTTGCTTCCAGTGACATGTCTGGCTTGGTGATCCTTGCTTCCAGTGACATGTCTGGCTTGGTGATCCTTGCTTCCAGTCACATGTCTGTCTCGGTGAACCTTGCTTCCAGTGACATGTCTGGCTTGGTGATCCTTGCTTCCAATGACATGTTTGGTTCGGTGATCCTTGCTTCCAGTGACATGTCTGGCTTGGTGATCCTTGCTTCCAGTCACATGTCTGGCTTGGTGATCCTTGCTTCCAGTCACATGTCTGGCTCGGTGACCTTTCTTCCAGTGACATGCCTGGCTCGGTGATCCTCGCTTCCAGTGACATGTCTGGCTTCGTGATCCTTTCTTCCAGTGACATGTCTGGCTCGGTGATCCTTGCTTCCAGTAACATGTCTGGCTCGGTTATCCTTGCTTCCAGTGACATGTCCGACTCGGTTATCCTTGCTTCCAGTGACATGTCCGGCTCGGTGATCCATGCTTCCAGTGACATGTCTGGCTTGGTGATCCATTCTTCCAGTGACATGTCTGGCTCGGTGATCCTTGCTTCCAATACCATGTCTGGCTTGGTGATCCTTGCTTCCAGTGACATGTCTGGCTTGGTGATCCTTGCTTCCAGTGACATGTCTGGCTTGGTGATCCTTGCTTCCAATGACATGTCTGGCTTGGTGATCCTTGCTTCCAGTCACATGTCTGTCTCGGTGAACCTTGCTTCCAGTCACATTCCTGGCTCGGTGATCCTTGCTTCCAGTGACAGGTCTGGCTTGGTGATCCTTGCTTCCATTGACATGTCTGGCTCGGTGATCCTTGCTTCCAGTCACATGTCTGTCTCGGTGATCCTTGCTTCCAGTCACATGCCTGGCTCGGTGATCCTTGCTTCCAGTGACATGCCTGGCTCGGTGATCCTTGCTTCCAGTAACATGTCTTGCTCGGTGATCCTTGCTTCCAGTGACATGCCTGGCATGGTGATCCTTGCTTCCAGTCACATGTCTGGCTTGGTGATCCTTGCTTCCAGTCACATGTTTGGCTCAGTGATCCTTGCTTCCAGTGACACGTCTGGCTCGGTGATCCTTGCTTCCAGTAACACGTCTGGCTCGGTGATCCTTGCTTCCAGTGATATGTCTGGCTCGGTGATCCTTGCTTCCAGTGAAATGTCTGGCTCTGTGATCCTTTCTCCCAGGGACATGTCTGGCTCGGTGATCCTTGCTTCCAGTAACACGTCTGGCTCGGTGATCCTTGCTTCCAGTGACATGCCTGGCTCGGTGATCTTTGCTTCCAGTGACATGTCTGGCTCGGTGATCCTTGCTCCCAGTGACATGTCTGGCTCGGTGATCCTTGCTTCCAGTCACATATCTGGCTCAGTGATCCTTGCTTCCCGTAACACGTCTGGCTCAGTGATCCTTGCTTCCAGTGACATGCCTGGCTTGGTGATCCTTGCTTCCAGTAACACGTCTGGCTCGGTGATCCTTTCTCCCAGGGACATGTCTGGCTCGGTGATCCTTGCTTCCAGTCACATATCTGGCTCGGTGATCCTTGCTTCCAGTGACTTGTCTGGCTCGGTGATCCTTGCTTCCAGTGACAAGTCTTGCTCAGTGATCCTTGCTTCCAGTAACACGTCTGGCTCGGTGATCCTTGCTTCCAGTGACACGTCAGGCTTGGTGATCCTGGCTTCCAGTCACATATCTGGCTCAGTGATCCTTGCTTCCAGTGACATATCTGGCTCAGTGACCCTTGCTTCCAGTGACATGTCTGGCTCGGTGATCCTTGCTTCCAGTCACATATCTGGCTCAGTGATCCTTGCTTCCAGTAACACGTCTGGCTCGGTGATCCTTGCTTCCAGTAACACGTCTGGCTCGGTGATCCTTGCTTCCAGTGACATGCCTGGCTCGGTGATCCTTGCTTCCAGTCATATGTCTGGCTCGGTGATCCTTACTTCCAGTGACATGTCTGGCTCGGTGATCCTTGCTTCCAGTGACATGCCTGGCTATGTGATCCTTGCTCCCAGTGACATGTCTGGCTCGGCGATCCTTGCTCCCAGTCACATGTCTGGCAAGGCGATCCTTGCTTCCAGTCACATGTCTGGCAAGGCGATCCTTGCTTCCAGTCACATGTCTGGCAAGGCGATCCTTGCTCCCAGTCACATGTCTGGCTCGGTGATCCTTGCTTCCAGTGACATGTCTGGCTCGGTGATCCTTGCTTCCAGTGACATGTCTGGCTCGGTGATCCTTGCTTCCAGTGACATGCCTGGCTCGGTGACCCTTGCTTCCAGTGACATGTCTGGCTTGGTGATCCTTGCTCCCAGTCACATGTCTGGCTCGGTGATCCTTGCTTCCAGTGACATGTCTGGCTCGGTGATCCTTGCTTCCAGTGACATGTCTGGCTCGGTGATCCATGCTCCCAGTGACATGTCTGGCTCGGAGATCCTTGCTCCCAGTCACATGTCTGGCTCGGTGATCCTTGCTTCCAGTGACATGTCTGGCTCGGTGATCCTTGCTTCCAGTGACATGCCTGGCTCAGTGATCCTCGCTTCCAGTCACATGTCTGGCTCGGTGATCCTTTCTTCCAGTGACATGTCTGGTTCGGTGATCCTTCCAGTGACATGCCTGGCTCGGTGATCCTTGCTTCCAGTGACATGCCTGGCTCGGTGATCCTTGCTTCCAGTCACATGTCTGGCTCGGTGATCCTCGCTTCCAGTAACACGTCTGACTCGGTGATCCTTGCTTCCAGTGATATGTCCGGCTCGGTAATCCTTGCTTCCAGTGACATGTCCGACTCGGTTATCCTTGCTTCCAGTGACATGTCCGGCTCGGTGATCCATGCTTCCAGTGACATGTCTGGCTTGGTGATCCATTCTTCCAGTCACATGTCTGGCTCGGTGATCCTCGCTTCCAGTGACATGTCTGGCTTGGTGATCCTTGCTTCCAGTGACTTGTCTGGCTCGGTGATCCTTGCTTCCAGTGTCATGTCTGGCTCGGTTAT
This sequence comes from Phyllobates terribilis, assembly GCF_046119375.1. NCBI lineage: Eukaryota > Metazoa > Chordata > Amphibia > Anura > Dendrobatidae > Phyllobates > Phyllobates terribilis. The sequence goes on along the minus strand of NW_027362770.1, from coordinate 201,864,752 downwards.
CCTTGCTTCCAGTGACATGTCTGGCTTGGTGATCCTTGCTTCCAGTGACATGCCTGGCTCGGTGATCCTTGCTTCCAATACCATGTCTGGCTTGGTGATCCTTGCTTTCAGTGACATGTCTGGCTTGGTGATCCTTGCTTCCAGTGACATGCCTGTCTCGGTGTTCCTTGCTTCCAGTGACATGCCTGTCTCGGTGATCCTTGCTTCCAGTGATATGCCTGGCTCGGTGATCCTTGCTTCCAGTCATATGTCTGGCTCGGTGATCCTTGCTTCCAGTCATATGTCTGGCTCGGTGATCCTTGCTTCCTGTCATATGTCTGGCTCGGTGATCCTTGCTTCCAGTCACATGTCTGGCTCGGTGATCCTTGCTTCCAGTCACATGTCTGACTCGGTGATCCTTGCTTCCAGTCACATGTCTGGCTCCGTGATCCTTGCTTCCAGTGACATGTCTGGCTCGGTGATCCTTGCTCCCAGTGACATGCCTGGGTCGGTGATCCTTGCTTCCAGTCACATGTTTGGCTCGGTGATCCTTACTTCCAGTGACACGTCTGGCTCGGTGATGCTTGCTTCCATTAACACGTCTGGCTCGGTGATCCTTGCTCCCAGTGACATGTCCGGCTCGGTTATCCTTGCTTCCAGTGACATGTCCGACTCGATGATCCTTGCTTCCAGTGACATGTCCGGCTCGGTGATCCATGCTTCCAGTGACATGTCTGGCTTGGTGATCCATTCTTCCAGTCACATGTCTGGCTCGGTGATCCTCGCTTCCAGTCACATGTCTGGCTTGGTGATCCTCGCTCTCAGTGACATGTCTGGCTTGGTGATCCTTGCTTGCAGTGACATGTTTGGTTCGGTGATCCTTGCTTCCAGTCACATGTTTGGCTCGGTGATCCTTACTTCCAGTGACACGTCTGGCTTGGTGATCCTTGCTCTCAGTGACATGTCTGGCTTGGTGATCCTTGCTTGCAGTGACATGTTTGGTTCGGTGATCCTTGCTTCCAGTCACATGTTTGGCTCGGTGATCCTTACTTCCAGTGACACGTCTGGCTCGTTGATCCTTGCTTCCAGTAACACGTCTGGCTCGGTGATCCTTGCTTCCAGTAACACGTCTGGCTCGGTGATCCTTGCTCCCAGTGACATGTCTGGCTCGGTTATCCTTGCTTCCAGTGACATGTCCGACTCGATGATCCTTGCTTCCAGTGACATGTCCGGCTCGGTGATCCATGCTTCCAGTGACATGTCTGGCTTGGTGATCCATTCTTCCAGTCACATGTCTGGCTCGGTGATCCTTGCTTCCAGTCACATGTCTGGCTTGGTGATCCTCGCTTACAGTAACACGTCTGGCTCGGTGATCCTTGCTTGCAGTGACATGTTTGGTTCGGTGATCCTTGCTCCCAGGGACATGTCTGGCTCGGTGATCCTTGCTTCCAGTGACATGTCTGGCTCGGTGATCCTTGCTTCCAGTGATATGCCTGGCTCAGTGATCCTCGCTTCCAGTGACATGTCTGGCTCGGTGATCCTTTCTTCCAGTGACATGTCTGGCTCGGTGATCCTTGCTTCCAGTGACATGTCCGGCTCGGTAATCCTTGCTTCCAATGACATGTCCGACTCGGTTATCCTTGCTTCCAGTGACATGTCCGGCTCGGTGATCCATTCTTCCAGTCACATGTCTGGCTTGGTGATCCTTGCTTCCAGTGACTTGTCTGGCTCGGTGATCCTTGCTTCCAGTGACATGTCTGGCTCGGTTATCCTTGCTTCCAGTGACATGTCTGGCTTGGTGATCCTTGCTTCCAGTGACATGCCTGGCTCGGTGATCCTTGCTTCCAATACCATGTCTGGCTCGGTGATCCTTGCTCCCAGTTTCATGTCTGGCTCGGTGATCCTTGCTTCCAGTGACATGTCTGGCTCGGTGATCCTTGCTTCCAGTCCCATGTTTGGCTCGGTGATCCTTGCTTCCAGTCACATGTCTGGCTCCGTGATCCTTGCTTCCAGTGACATGTCTGGCTCGGTGATCCTTGCTCCCAGTGACATGCCTGGGTCGGTGATCCTTGCTTCCAGTCACATGTTTGGCTCGGTGATCCTTACTTCCAGTGACTCGTCTGGCTCAGTGATCCTTGCTTCCAGTAACACGTCTGGCTCGGTGATCCTTGCTTCCAGTCACATGTCTGGCTCGGTGATCCTTGCTTCCAGTCACATGTCTGGCTCGGTGATCCTTGCTTCCAGTAACACGTCTGGCTCGGTGATCCTTGCTCCCAGTGACATGTCCGGCTCGGTTATCCTTGCTTCCAGTGACATGTCCGACTCGGTGATCCTTGCTTCCAGTGACATGTCCGGCTCGGTGATCCATGCTTCCAATGACATGTCTGGCTTGGTGATCCATTCTTCCAGTCACATGTCTGGCTCGGTGATCCTTCCTTCCAATACCATGTCTGGCTCGGTGATCCTTGCTTCCAGTGACATGTCTGGCTCGGTGATCCTTGCTTCCAGTGACATGTCTGGCTTGGTGATCCTTGCTTCCAGTCACATGTCTGTCTCGGTGAACCTTGCTTCCAGTCACATGTCTGGCTTGGTGATCCTCGCTTCCAGTAACACGTCTGGCTCGGTGATCCTCGCTTGCAGTGACATGTTTGGTTCGGTGATCCTTGCTTCCATTGACATGTCTGGCTCGGTGATCCTTGCTTCCAGTCACATGTCTCTCTCGGTGATCCTTGCTTCCAGTGACATGTCTGGCTCGGTGATCCTCGCTTCCAGTGACATGCCTGGCTCGGTGATCCTCGCTTCCAGAGACATGTCTGGCTCGGTGTGTAGCGTCGGCGTCCCTGCCCCCTGCTAGGCAGGGACGCTGTTTCCCTCACCTCTCTGCTCCGAGCCCGGCGTCCTCCTCCCGCTCTGCTGGCAGCGCGCGCTCCTTCCCGGCCACCGTGCTTAGGGCGCGCGCGCGCTCCCTCCCTCTTAAAGGGGCCGCGCGCGCCGTCCTAAGGAGTCCCCGGCCAATGGCCGGAGGACTTCACCATATATAAGGCACCTCCTCCAAAATGGAGGTGCCCGAGCAATGTTGTTGCACTGTTCACTACTCTGCTTCAGCCCTCAGGTCCCGTTGCCAGTTACCTGCCTGATTCCTGCCAGAGTCCTGCCAGTTTGCTGTCTGTTTCCTGCCTGATATTCCTGCTACCTGCTTGCTAGCCTGAGGTCCGACGGTCTGCCTTCCTACTCCTGTCAGTCTGTCTATGGACCAGCTTGGCCGCTCACCTGGGAGCGCACATCTGCTACCTGCCTGCTAGCCTTCCTGGAGGCTCCGCCGTCACGTGCTGTGACCACCTGCTATTCCAGAGACTCCTGCCCGCTCACCTGGGAGCGCTCCTCCGCTACCTGCCTGCTTGCCTACCTGGAGGCTCCGCCGTCACGTGCTGTGACCACCTGCTATTCCAGAGACTCCTGCCCGCTCACCTGGGAGCGCTCCTCCGCTACCTGCCTGCTAGCCTACCTGGAGGCTCCGCCGTCACGTGCTGTGACCACCTGCTATTCCAGAGACTCTTGCCCGCTCACCTGGGAGCGCTCATCTGCTACCTGTCTGTTGGTCTTCCTGGAGGCTCCGCCGTCACATGCTGTGACCACCCGCCTGTCCAGAGACTTCTGCCCGCTCACCTGGGAGCGCTCATCAGCTACATGTCTGTTGGTCTTCCTGGAGGCTCCGCCGTCACATGCTGTGACCACCCGATTATCCAGAGACTCTCGCCTGCTCACCTGGGAGCTCACGTCTATCATCTGCCGCCACAGGTCGTACCAATCCTTTACCCAGAGACTGCCCCGGTCACTTGCCGTGACCTCCTGCCCGTTCATCCAGAGACTGCCCCGGTCACTTGCCGTGACCTCCTGCCCGTTCATCCAGAGACTGCCCCGGTCACTTGCCGTGACCTCCTGCCCGTTCATCCAGAGACTGCCCCGGTCACTTGCCGTGACCTCCTGCCCGTTCATCCAGAGACTGCCCCGGTCACTTGCCGTGACCTCCTGCCCGTTCATCCAGAGACTGCCCCGGTCACTTGCCGTGACCTCCTGCCCGTTCATCCAGAGACTGCCCCGGTCACTTGCCGTGACCTCCTGTCCGTTCATTCAGAGACTGTCCCAGTCACCTGCTGTGACTACCTGCCCGTCTACCCTGGTCGCCACCCGCTCCCTTACAAGGACCGCCCCCTTGTATAGTAGCTCAGAGGTTCCGCCTCCCAGACCCGTTACACGGTGATCCTTTCTTCCAGTGACATGTCTGGCTCGGTGATCCTTGCTTCCAGTGACATGTCTGGCTCGGTGATCCTTGCTTCCAGTGACATGTCTGGCTCGGTGATCCTTGCTTCCAGTGACATGTCAGGCTCGGTGATCCATGCTTCCAGTGACTTGTCTGGCTTAGTGATCCATTCTTCCAGTCACATGTCTGGCTCGGTGATCCTTGCTTCCAATACCATGTCTGGCTTGGTGATCCTTGCTTCCAGTGACATGTCTGGCTTGGTGATCCTTGCTTCCAGTGACATGTCTGGCTTGGTGAACCTTGCTTCCAGTGACATGCCTGGCTCGGTGATCCTTGCTTCCAGTGACATGTCTGGCTTGGTGATCCTTGCTTCCATTGACATCTCTGGCTCGGTGATCCTTGCTTCCAGTCACATGTCTGTCTCGGTGATCCTTGCTTCCAGTGACATGCCTGGCTCGGTGATCCTTGCTTCCAGTGACATGCCTGGCTCGGTGATCCTTGCTTCCAGTCACATGTCTTGGTCGGTGATCCTTGCTTCCAGTGACATGCCTGGCTTGGTGATCCTTGCTTCCAGTCACATGTCTGGCTTGGTGATCCTTGCTTCCAGTCACATGTTTGGCTCAGTGATCCTTGCTTCCAGTAACACGTCTGGCTCGGTGATCCTTGCTTCCAGTGACATGTCTGGCTCAGTGATCCTTGCTTCCAGTGAAACGTCTGGCTCGGTGATGCTTTCTCCCAGTGACATGTCTGGCTCGGTGATCCTTGCTTCCAGTAACACGTCTGGCTCGGTGATCCTTGCTTCCAGTGACATGCCTGGCTCGGTGATCTTTGCTTCCAGTGACATGTCTGGCTCGGTGATCCTTGCTGCCAGTTACATGTCTGGCTCGGTGATCCTTGCTTCCAGTCACATATCTGGCACAGTGATCCTTGCTTCCAGTAACACGTCTGGCTCGGTGATCCTTGCTTCCAGTGACATGCCTGGCTTGGTGATCCTTGCTTCCAGTAACACGTCTGTCTCGGCGATCCTTGCTTCCAGTGACATGTTTGGTTCGGTGATCCTTGCTTCCAGTGACATGCCTGGCTTACTGATCCTTGCTTCCAGTTACATGTCTGGCTTGGTGATCCTCGCTTCCAGTAACACGTCTGGCTCTGTGATCCTTGCTTCCAGTAACATGCCTGGGTCGGTGATCCTTGCTTCCAGTGACATGTCTGGCTTGGTGATCCTCGCCTCCAGTAACACGTCTGTCTCGGTGATCCTTGCTTGCAGTGACATGTTTGGTTCGGTGATCCTTGCTTCCAGTGACATGTCTGGCTTGGTGATCCTTGCTTCCAGTCACATGTCTGGCTCGGTGATCCTTGCTTCCAGTGACATGTCTGGCTCATTGATCCTTGCTTCCAGTGACATGCCTGGCTCGGTGATCCTCGCTTCCAGTGACATGTCTGGCTCGGTGATCCTTTCTTCCAGTGACATGTCTGGCTCGGTGATCCTTGCTTCCAGATACATGTTTGGCTCGGTGATCCTTGCTTCCAGTCACATGTTTGGCTCGGTGATCCTTGCTTCCAGTCACATGTTTGGCTCGGTGATCCTTGCTTCCAGTAACACGTCTGGCTGGGTGATCCTTGCTTCCAGTAACACGTCTGGCTCGGTGATCCTTGCTTCCAGTGACATGCCTGGCTCGGTGATCCTTGCTTCCAGTCATATGTCTGGCTCTGTGATCCTTGCTTCCAGTGACATGTCTGGCTCTGTGATCCTTGCTTCCAGTGACATGTCTGGCTCGGTGATCCTTGCTTCCAGTGACATGTTTGGCTCGGTGATCCTTGCTTCCAGTCACATGTTTGGCTCTGTGATCCTTGCTTCCAGTGACATGTCTGGCTCGGTGATCCTTGCTTCCAGTGACATGTCTGGCTCGGTGATCCTTGCTTCCAGTGACATGTCTGGCTCGGTGATCCTTGCTTCCAGTGACATGTCTGGCTCGGTGATACTTGCTTCCAGTGACATGCCTGGCTTGGTGATCCTTGCTTCCAGTAACACGTCTGTCTCGGCGATCCTTGCTTCCAGTGACATGTTTGGTTCGGTGATCCTTGCTTCCAGTGACATGCCTGGCTTACTGATCCTTGCTTCCAGTTACATGTCTGGCTTGGTGATCCTCGCTTCCAGTAACACGTCTGGCTCTGTGATCCTTGCTTCCAGTGACATGTCTGGCTTGTTGATCCTTGCTTCCAGTGACATATCTGGCTCGGTGATCCTTGCTTCCAGTCACATGTCTGTCTCGGTGAACCTTGCTTCCAGTGACATACCTGTCTCGGTGATCCTTGCTTCCAGTGATATGTCTGGCTCGGTGATCCTTGCTTCCAGATACATGTTTGGCTCGGTGATCCTTGCTTCCAGTCACATGTTTGGCTCGGTGATCCTTGCTTCCAGTCACATGTTTGGCTCGGTGATCCTTGCTTCCAGTAACACGTCTGGCTGGGTGATCCTTGCTTCCAGTGACATGCCTGGCTCGGTGATCCTTGCTTCCAGTCATATGTCTGGCTCTGTGATCCTTGCTTCCAGTGACATGTCTGGCTCGGTGATCCTTGCTTCCAGTGACATGCCTGGCTCGGTGATCCTTGCTTCCAGTCATATGTCTGGCTCTGTGATCCTTGCTTCCAGTGACATGTCTGGCTCTGTGATCCTTGCTTCCAGTGACATGTCTGGCTCGGTGATCCTTGCTTCCAGTGACATGTTTGGCTCGGTGATCCTTGCTTCCAGTCACATGTTTGGCTCTGTGATCCTTGCTTCCAGTGACATGTCTGGCTCGGTGATCCTTGCTTCCAGTGACATGTCTGGCTCGGTGATCCTTGCTTCCAGTGACATGTCTGGCTCGGTGATCCTTGCTTCCAGTCACATGTTTGGCTCGGTGATCCTTGCTTGCAGTGACACGTCTGGCTCGGTGATCCTTGCTTCCATTAACACGTCTGGCTCGGTGATCCTTGCTTCCAGTGACACGTCTGGCTTGGTGATCCTTGCTTCCAGTCACATATCTGGCTCAGTGATCCTTGCTTCCAGTCACATATCTGGCTCAGTGACCCTTGCTTCCAGTGACACGTCTGGCTCGGTGATCCTTGCTTCCAGTGACATGTCTGGCTTGGTGATCCTTGCTTCCAGTGACATGCCTGGCTTGGTGATCCTTGCTTCCAGTCACATATCTGGCTCAGTGATCCTTGCTTTCAGTAACACGTCTTGCTCAGTGATCCTTGCTTCCAGTGACACGTCTGGCTCGGTGATCCTTGCTTCCAGTCACATATCTGGCTCAGTGATCCTTGCTTCCAGTAACACGTCTGACTCTGTGATCTTTGCTTCCAGTAACACGTCTGGCTCGGTGATCCTTGCTTCCAGTCATATGTCTGGCTCGGTGATCCTTGCTTCCAGTCATATGTCTGGCTCGGTGATCCTTGCTTCCAGTCATATGTCTGGCTCGGTGATCCTTGCATCCAGTGACATGCCTGGCTATGTGATCCTTGCTCCCAGTGACATGTCTGGCTCGGCGTTCCTTGCTCTCAGTCACATGTCTGGCAAGACGATCCTTGCTTCCAGTGACATGTCTGGCAAGACGATCCTTGCTTCCAGTGACATGTCTGGCTTGGTGATCCTTGCTCCCAGTCACATGTCTGGCTCGGTGATCCTTGCTTCCAGTCATATGTCTGGCTCGGTGATCCTTGCTTCCAGTGACATGCCTGGCTATGTGATCCTTGCTCCCAGTGACATGTCTGGCTCGGCGTTCCTTGCTCTCAGTCACATGTCTGGCAAGACGATCCTTGCTTCCAGTGACATGTCTGGCAAGACGATCTTTGCTTCCAGTGACATGTCTGGCTCGGTGATCCTTGCTTCCAGCGACATGCCTGGCTCGGTGATCCTTGTTTCCAGTGACATGTCTGGCTCGGTGATCCTTGCTCCCAGTCACATGTCTGGCTCGGTGATCCTTGCTTCCAGTGACATGTCTGGCTCTTCGATCCTTGCTCCCAGTCACATGTCTGGCTCGGTGATCCTTGCTTCCAGTGACATGTCTGGCTCGGTGATCCTTGCTCCCAGTCGCATGTCTGGCTCGTTGATCCTTGCTTCCAGTGACATGTCTGGCTCGGTGATCCTTGCTCCCAGTCGCATGTCTGGCTCGGTGATCCTTGCTTCCAGTGACATGTCTGGCTCGGCGATCCTTGCTCCCAGTCACATGTCTGGCTCAGCGATCCTTGCTCCCAGTGACATGTCTGGCTCGGTGATCCTTGCTTCCTGTTACATGTCTGGCTCGGTGATCCTTGCTTCCAGTGACATGTCTGGCTCGGTGATCCTTGCTTCCAGTGACATGTCTGGCTCGGTGATCCTTGCTTCCAGTGACATGTCTGGCTTGGTGATCCTTGCTTTCAGTCACATGCCTGGCTCGATGATCCTCGCTTCCAGTGACATGCCTGTCTCGGTGATCGTTTCTCCCAGTGACATGTTTGACTCGGCGATCCTTGCTCCCAGTCACATGTCTGGCTCGGTGATCCTTGCTTCCAGTGACATGTCTGGCTTGGTGATCCTTGCTTCCAGTGACATGCCTGGCTCGATGATCCTCGCTTCCAGTGACATGTCTGGCTCGGTGATCCTTGCTTCCAGTGACATGTCTGGCTCGGTGATCCTTGCTTCCAGTGACACGTCTGGCTCGGTGATCCTTGCTTCCAGTGACATGTCTGGCTTGGTGATCCTTGCTTCCAGTGACATGCCTGGCTCGATGATCCTCGCTTCCAGTGACATGTCTGGCTCGGTGATCCTTGCTTCCAGTGACATGTCTGGCTCGGTGATCCTTGCTTCCAGTGACATGTCTGGCTCGGTGATCCTTGCTTCCAGTGACATGTCTGGCTCGGTGATCCTTGCTTCCAGTGACATGCCTGGCCTGATTTGTTCTTCTTGCCATCCATTGTATTGATAACATCCGTCTCCAGCTTCACATTTCTTAAGTTACCACAGAAAAGACCAGACTAATATTCGAGCCGTATAAAAAAAAGGAGAAAATTTGGAGTTTTTAGTACTTCAAAAATATTTAAAAGGTTTTATAAGAATTCACAAAGAACAAATCACTTATAAGAATGCATGATAAACATAAGTGCTGACAACTGTACCACAACAAACACCCACATCTTCTCGCCCGACCTTCCTGTCCCAATTCCTAGGGGTCCGCAGCACACCACTATTGAACCCAGAGCAGTGTCAAAAGGTTGTTGGTTGGATAGCAGATAATGTTTCCAGTCACTTAGCCACCACCACCACCACCACCTTTTCTTCCACACGGTCAAGACTCAGTAACCGTGAGTCTGGACTGCATATTCCTCACCCTGATCCTAACAATAGCGAGGGCCGACTGCTGGCCCTTTAAGAATAGGAAGGGCCATCTGATGGCTCTATAAAAATAGGCTTTGTGACTTTCAGAGTCCCTCCATCATAAATAAAACAGGATGTGTCTGATGATGTGTCACACAGCACATTGCCAGATAAGGTTGTAAAATGTTAAAATTACATTTCCCGGTGAATGCATTTGTCTTAAAAAATAACATAAAAAAAACCAAAACAATAGGATCTTTCTTTAGTATAAAAAATTGCATCGCCATTGTAACCTCAATGTAATCACATTGTTCAGCTCCTGTACCTCCTACTCCATCTCCGAAATGACCACATCAGTCACAAGCTGACAGCACTGCAGCACTGCCTTGGCCAAGTGGCAACAGGCTGTGCTGAAGATAACATGCTTAATGCTTAATTGACAAACCGCCCAGCGCTGCAGAGTTGTTGAAAGCTGTAACACAGCAGCCTGATCTGTGGCTCTCACCGCTGAACATACAGCCAGGCATGGTCGTGTGTGACAATGGGCGGAACCTGGTGACGGAGAAATGACAGCCGGAGTAGATACGGTTTCCCTGTATGCCAGTCCTTTCACCGAGCTAAAGAATATGGCTGTGGCGAAATACAACTCCCACTGAGAAGCTGTTTCAGATTGAAAAACATTGTGCCCACTAGAGGATTTGATTCTGAGGGCTCACCTTTCTCCCCCGCTCAAGAGCCCCATAGCTGCTGTAAATCTAGTGCTATCATGAACTCTCCTGAAGGAGAAGCCAGGGCCCACCCGAGGATTCTCCGGTTTTCTGGTGAGTCCGTCCATCCCTGCCGAGAAGCAGCCCTGGCTAAGAAAAGCGTGTGGGAAGGTTCCTGGACACTCTATGGCTGCTTTTTTAATGTGGATCGGACGTGCTTATGCATGTTATTTCTCAAACCGCATTGCAGATCAGGCCATTGTCCAACTCTGTAGTCATGACATTAAATGCGCAAAGAAAAATGTTTGTTAGTGATGAGCGAGCATACTCACAAGTACGCGGTACTCGCTCAAGCATTTCAGTAGTTGCTTGATGCTCGGCGGGAGCTCGGGTCTCCTCCCTGCATGTTTGGCGCTCTTTACAGAGCCAATGAACATGCAGGGATTGCCTGCCATGCACTGTAATGTCGTAGCCATGTTGGTTGTGGCATTACAGTGATTGGCTGGCTGCACAGCGTCATCAGGTCTATATCAGACCTGGCGCCACCATGCTCGTCACAGTCACTCCGGATCAGACCGTGTAGGGAGAGCGGCTGCTGTGTCAGGGAGAGATTTGATCGTGTATTAGGTAGTGTAGGGAGAAAAACCGTACATTACACATATCCATCTTAACAAACAGTCTTTCTGAGGACTAATCCATCTGCAGAGATATCAGGCAGGCAGGGTATATAGGCAGGCAGGGTATATAGGCAGGCAGGCAGCGTATATAGGCAGGCAGGGTATATAGGCAGGCAGTGTATATAGGCAGGCAGGCAGTGTATATATAGGCAGGCAGTGTATATAGGCAGGCAGGGTATATAGCAGACTGCAGTGTATATAGGACAAGAGGCTCCATTCCAGTTCTGACTTCTGCTGCTGTTAGATATTTCTATACAAAGGCCCAGGTCTCAGGGGCCAGGAATACTTTTCTTTGGATCTTAATCCTGATTATTTGCTTAAAAAGCAATCCAGAGAACACCGTTTTTCTGCGCCATTTGCTTGTTGGCGCTGCAGAATACAGCCAGGTCCTTTCCATATTACAGCGCTAGAAATCCAGCTATTTACAACTCTGTTTTCTCCGTCACACGGATCACATAAACGTTGTCAGAAAATACTGCCATTTCTGGCCTCCATTAAAAAAAAATTTCAGTGTGTCAGTGATGCAATTCACAGCAGTTTGCTGTTCAAAATAGTTACCTACAGGCCAGGTATTTAAAACTGTGGTTTCTCCGTCACACGGATCACATATAAATTCGCTCCAAACTCAGTCATTTGTAGTGAGCGTGGAAGATACTGTCCTCCATTTAAAATGGGCAAGGCACGTGGCAAGGGACGGGGAACTGGACGTGATGGTAATGGTGCATGCAGAGACCGTGGCCAAGCTGAAAATTGTGCCACAACAAACACCCACATCTTCTCGCCTGACCTTCCTGTCCCAATTCCTAGGGGACCGCAGCACACCACTATTGAACCCAGAGCAGTGTCAAAAGGTTGTTGGTTGGACAGCGGATAATGCTTCCAGTCACTTTGCCGCCATCACCACCACCACCTTGTCTTCCACACGGTCAAGTCTCAGTAGCCGTGAGTCTCGACCGCATATTCCTCACCCTGATCCTCCTTCCTCCCACCATGTCGAGTGCCCGGAGACAAATGATCCCACACTTGGACACTCTGAAGAGCTGTTCACTTTTCCATTTATAGATTCGGGCCTCTCGCCCGGTCCACTTGAAGCTGGGCAAGAGGAGATCCCATGTAGCGATGCCCAAAAATTTGAACAGCCGCGGTCACACGAAGGCGACGGTGGGAAAGAGTCACAAGAGGTGGACGATGATGAGACTCAATTGCCAGAAAGTCAGGAGGAGGATCATGGTGCGGAAGTGGAAGATGGGGTGGTGGATGATCTAGTAACTGACCCAACCTGGCAGGGGGACATGCAAAGCGAGGACAGCAGCACACAGGGGGAGGGAGGCAGAGCACCCCAACAGGCAGGAAATAGCAGTGTGGTGGCCGCAGACAGAAGGCGGGCAACTGTTCCCCGTAACACCAACACGAAGGAAGTTGCCAGGACAACTGTTAGGTCTTCCTGAGTCTGGTTGTTTTTAAAGACTCTGCCGATAACCCCAAAAAGGCCATTTGCACCACCTGCCAGGCCAGCATCAGCAGGGGTAGCAAAACTACCAGCCTGACCACCACCAGCATGATCAGGCACATGGCAGCAAAGCACCCGACTTTGTGGGCCAAACCCCAGGGTCCAGGAACAGTGTCTGCAGGTGGCACCATTGCTTCTTCCGCTGTCGTGCATGCAAGCCAATCCCCTGTCCATAGTGCATGCGAAGACGCCTCCTGCCCTGCACCTGTCGTTGCACACTCTCAAATAGCAGCATCAGGAAGTACGTCCACGTCCTTGTCCCAGCACAGTGTTCAGTTGTCCATACCCCAGTCCTTGGAACGCAAGCGCAAATATGCAGCCAACGCCCCACAGGCCACACTACTAAATTCTCACATTTCACGACTGCTTGCGCTCAAAATGTTGTCTTTTAGGCTCCTGGAGACAGAAGCATTCCGCAACCTGATGGCAGCGGCCGTCCCTGGGTACTCGGTCCCCAGCCGCCACTATTTCTCCCGGTGTGCCGTCCCCGCATTACACAAGCACGTGTCCCAAAACATTAGCCGTGCTCTCAACAATGCAGTTACCGGGAAAGTCCACCTAACCACGGACACGTGGACAAGTGCTTGTGGGCAGGGATGGTACATCTCGCTGACGGCACACTGGGTTAATAGTGAAAGCCAGGACCCAGTCCGACCTTGGGACGGAACACGTCCTCCCGATGCCAAGGATTGGGGGCCCTAGGTCAGTCAGGGTTGCCCCCACGGTCTACAGCTCCTGCACCTCATCCTCCTCAGCCTCTTCCTCCTCTTCAGCCTCCATCTCCGAAATGACCACATCAGTCACAAGCTGGAAGCACTGCAGCACTGCCTCGGCCAAGCGGCAACATGCTGTGCTGAAGCTAATATACTTAGGTGAAAAAACGCACAATCCTAAAGAGTTGTTGGACAGCTCTGAAAGAGCAGGCAGATCTGTGGCTCACACCGCTGAACCTACAGCCAGGCATGGTCGTGTGTGACAATGGCCGGAACCTGGTGGTGGCTCTGAGGCGAGGCGAGCTCACACACGTACCATGACTGGCACATGTGCTTAACCTCGTGGTTCAGCGGTTTTTCAAATCCTACCCGGAGCTGCCGGATCTGCTTGTTAAAGTACGCCGCCTGTGTGCCCATTTTAGAAAGTCACCTACAGCTTCTGCTGCCCTTGCCGTGTTTCAGCAGCGTTTGCAGCTTCCGGCACACCGACTGGTGTGTGATGTCCCCACGCATTGGAACTGTACACTGCAGATGTTGGGAAGGATTTGTGAGTAGAAGAGGGCAGTTGTTGAGTAACAGCATCAACAAGGCCGTCGGTATTCAGTTCAGACTCCACACATAAGACCTCAGAAGTGGACATGGATTTCAGACATATGTACCATCCTCCAAAACTTTGAGGATTCCACCAAGATGGTGAGTGGCGATCACGCCATAATTAGCGTCACCATCCCGCTTCTCTGTCTTCTGAAACGCGCTCTGCTCACAATCAAAGAGGAGGCATTACAGGCGGAGCACGATGAGATGGAGCAAGGAACCATACAGGGTGATTACACACAGCCAAGCCTCATCTCATCCCAACGTGGATTGGGTGACAATGAGAAAGAGGAGGAGGAGGACAGTAGCTAGTTTCATGTGCTATAGACGGTACTACCTGCACAGCTGTCATACCGTCTGTTCAGCGTGGATGGCCAGAGGACAGAGAGGAGGAGGAGGAGGAGAGCATGGTCAGTCATCCTCTTGGTGAGAACACGGAAGTCTTGCCTGTTAGTAGTCTGGCACGCATTGCTGAGTTTATGTTACGAGCCCACCTAATTTATTTATTTTTAATACATTGAAATGTAAGATTATTGTGCAGCGTATTCACTGAAAGCTCCTGCATATGCTGTAGGGCAGTTTTTCAGCTCTGCATATCCACGTTACTGCAGGTATGCGTGACCAAGCATACATTGAAATGGGTCTGTGTGTGGAAAAAGTCATCACCACTCGTACCGGAGATTCTGATGTATGAAAGAGCCGTAATTGGATATTGGGGGAGGGGTGGTGGGATGTTGTGGTGTGTGTGCGCATGTATACACACATGTATACACACATGTATACACACATGCGTACATATCTGCATAGCTTTTGCATGTGTGTTTGTGTGTGTGAATATATATATATATATACAGTATATATATAATTATATAATGCATATCTATATATGTTTTTTTATCTTAATGTTATACTGTACATTGTAGATGGAGAAGTATCCTGAGTTATGGGACCAGGCCAGCAAACTCTACAAGGATAAACAGCGTAGAAGAGACGCTTGGCCCGCTGTCATCCGAGAAATTTACCCGCTATGGGTGGATGCGGATAAAGTGGCCCAAAAAAAAATTTGTACGCTTTTATTTTTTTTGGATGTTTGTACCATTTTGTAATATAGATGTGTAAATTTTAGTGTTGAGCGAGCACTAAAATGCTCGGGTGCTCGAAGCTCGGGCCGAGCTCGTCGTGATACCCAATGTTAGTCTATGGGAGACCGAGCATTTTTGCGGCGGCCCCCCCGGAAGTCTGTAGAAAGCCTAAAAAGTGCCCAAAACGATAGTGACAGTGCTCAAAAGACATGGGGGCTGCATGGGGACCGCCCCAGGAAGCATTTCTGACCCCCAGGTCACTGCCTAAAAGTGTGCCCATCAGAAGTGATCCTTGCCGCATCAGAAGATGCAGACTTGCAACTATCCCCATTCAAGTCCTTGTCCCAGGGCAGTGTTCAATTGTACCTCCCCCATTCCTTGCAATGCAAGCGCAAGTATGCAGCCAACCACCCACCCACCCGCAGGCTGCAATACCATACTGCTAGCTTGCACTTGAAATGGGGCCTTTTAGTTTGGAGGAGGCCGAAGCTGGCCACTACCTCATGGCTGCTTCGGCAGCGAGGTATCCATACTCAGTCCCCAGCCGCCCGGCGGCCGGGTGTCCACGCTCGGTCCCCAGCCTCCAGGGGGCGGCCGGGTGTCCACACATGGTCCCCAGCCGCCTGGGGGCGGTCGGGTGTCCATAAACGGTCCCCTGCCGCCCCTATTTCTCCTGTCACCTTCCCCCACACTTTTCTTAGCCTGGCCTGCTTTAGGGCAGCATTGGACGAGCCCACCAGAGAACCAGACTCCTCCGGTGGGCCCTGGCTTCTCCATCAGGGGAGTTGAGAGTGCCAAGGTAAGGAGCATGATGATGATGATACAAGTTAGCGTCTGCTTTGTTTTCTTGGAATGCAAGCGTAAGTGTGCAGCCTGCCACCCACCCACCCCCAGGCTGCAATACCATACTGCTAGCTTGCACTTGAAATGGGGCCTTTTAGTTTGGAGGAGGCCGAAGCTGGCCACTACCTCATGGCTGCTTCGGCAGCGAGGTATCCATACATAGTCCCCAGCTGCCCGGCGGCCGGGTGTCCACGCTCAGTCCCCAGCCGCCAGGGGGCGGCCGGGTGTCCATACTCGGTCCCCAGCCGCCCCGTGGCCGGGTGTCCACACGCGGTCCCCAGCCGCCTGGGGGCAGTCGGGTGTCTATACTCGGTCCCCAGCCGCCCCTATTTCTCCTTGGAACATTCCCCCCACACTTTTCTTAGCCCGGCCTGCTTTAGGGCAGCATTGGACGAGCCCACCAGAGAACCAGACTCCTCCGGTGGGCCCTGGCTTCTCCATCAGGGGAGTTGAGAGTGCCAAGGTGAGGAGCATGATGATGATGATACAAGTTAGCATCTGCTTTGTTTTCTTGGAATGCAAGTGTAGCGCCCCAAGGGCTCGGCCGCTACAGGGGTATTGCACCTCTGCCAGAGGTGTGATATTCCACTCCCGGGTAAGGATGGAGTATGGACCAGGGCTCGGGTAGCTGCATACATCACACACACCCCATTTCCGGGGGACAGTTCAACGGTGCTCCCATTAGACAGTAATGCAGGCATGACAGACCATGTCCGTGGCTGGAGTGGGGAGGGGGGAGGAATACCCAGTGATGTAGGAGCAGAAGGGGACGATTCCTGAGCGTAGGTAGGAGCTCATTGGTTGCTGGTCACCTGGGCTCATGTTCTAGAGGGAAGTATAAAAGGTGGGCACCATCTTAGGTCGGTCAATCTGTTCAGTCAGAGAAGAAGACAGGGAGCAGAGGCTCTGTAGGAGCTCTGCTCAGGAGTGGGCCTAGAGAAGAGGCCGAGAAAGGAGGAAGAGAAGGAACAGGAAAGAAGGAGAAGAGAGAGAGAGAAACAGAAGGGCTCAGGAACAAGAAGGTGGAAGGGACCCTAAGAACCCATGAGAATACCGGGTGAAGGGTCAGGCAGATTAAGGGTACCGGAACCCAAGTTGGTGGAGGAGAAACTACCCTGAGCCAAAGACCGGACGTCGTGATCATTTATTGGTGCGACACCTCATCAAACCTGCTAGGAAGGCACCATATAGGACAGCGGGGAACGGGGCCCACGTTTACCCGCGCAGATCCGCGGCAGCTGGACAAAAGTGGGTCACTGGTGAGGCAGGCCAGAGAAAGGATAGAAGGGGGTCCTGTGCCATACTTCTGAACTGCCTGGGGGTTGACCGAGCCCCACACCTGGTGGATGCAGCACGGCTCGGGCGGTCACTACCTGTACAGAAGTGACGCGGAGCACATGAACTGTGAGTAAAAGACATTGGACTGCAGTACGTTGTTTGTGTGTTCCTTGCTCCTCCAGCACTAACGGTACTGGGACTCTCCTCACCATCACCCCCACCATTCACTGCACCACCCTGGGGTTACACGCTTCCCGTGGGGAGTTACACTACCTCAGCTGCATATACCATCAGCCCCAGCGGTCTGCCTTGCAGCGGCGGTTCATAAAAGCCGCAATCCACGGGTGGCGTAGTCAGACATCACTTAGAACTGATAAAGGACTACCACTGGTCTGACCACCCTGAGCCACGGGACCGGGTCGCCACCACTACCCCCCATCGTCTCCCTATTGCCCGGCTCCGAGTGCCCCACGGCCCAGGGGGCGAGTCACAAGCGCATGTATGTAGTAGCGGCTAGGCCTGAGGTGGTCAGCGTTTTGCGCATATCCTACCTCCTCCGAGGATTGCTGGATGTTTTCCTGCTACTATCCAAGTTATTATTCTTATTATTTATTATTATAGCGCCATTTATTCCATGGCGCTTTACATGTGATAGGGATATACATAGCAAAAACATTTACATAATCTTGAACAAAACGAGTCAGCGACTGGTCCAGGAGGAGAGAGGACCCTGCCCACGAGGGCTCACATTCTACAAGGGATGGGTGAGGATACAGTAGGTGAGGGTAGAGCTGGTCGTGCAGCGGTATGGTGGAGCGAGGACCCTGCCCGCGAGGGCTCACAGTCTACAAGGGATGGGTGACGATACAGTAGGTGAGGGTAGAGCTGGTCGTGCAGCGGTATGGTGGAGCGAGGACCCTGCCCGCGAGGGCTCACAGTCTACAAGGGATGGGTGAGGATACAGTAGGTGAGGGTAGAGCTGATCGTGCAGCGGTATGGTGGAGCGAGGACCCTGCCTGCGAGGGCTCACATTCTACAAGGGATGGGTGAGGATACAGTAGGTGAGGGTAGAGCTGGTCGTGCAGCGGTATGGTGGAGCGAGGACCCTGCCCGCGAGGGCTCACAGTCTACAGGGGATGGGTGAGGATACAGTAGGTGAGGGTAGAGCTGGTCGTGCAGCGGTATGGTGGAGCGGTGGTTACTGCAGGTTGTAGGCTTGTCGGAAGAGGTAGGTCTTCAGGTTTCTTTTGAAGGCTTCCATGGTAGGCGAGAGTCTGATGTGTTGGGGTAGAGAGTTCCAGAGTAGGGGGGAAGCACGGGAGAAATCTTGTATGCGATTGTGGGAAGAGGAGATAAGAGGGGAGTAGAGAAGGAGATCTTGTGAGGATCGGAGGCTGCGTGCAGGTATGTACCGGGAGACTAGGTCACAGATGTATGGAGGAGACAGGTTGTGAATGGCTTTGTATGCCATGGTTAGGGTTTTGAACTGGACTCTCTGAGCAATGGGGAGCCAGTGAAGGGATTGACAGAGGGGGGAGGCCGGGGAATAGCGGGGGGACAGGTGGATTAGTCGAGCAGCAGAGTTTAGGATAGATTGGAGGGGCGCAAGAGTGTTGGAAGGGAGGCCACAGAGCAGGAGGTTGCAGTAGTCGAGGCGGGAGATGATGAGGGCGTGCACTAGTGTTTTTGCAGATTCATGGTTGAGGAATGTGCGGATCCGGGAGATATTTTTGAGTTGGAGTCGGCAGGAAGTGGAAAGGGCTTGGATATGTGGTTTGAAGGAAAGATCAGAGTCCAGGGTTACCCCAAGGCAGCGAGCTTGTGGGACTAGGGAGAGTGGGCAGCCATTGACGTTGATAGATAGGTCAGTTGGGGGGGTTGAGTGAGATGGTGGAAAGATGATGAACTCTGTTTTATCCATGTTGAGTTTTAGAAATCTAGCAGAGAAGAAGGATGAGATGGTGGACAGACATTGTGGGATTCTGGTTAGTAGGGAGGAGATATCGGGTCCAGAGAGGTAGATCTGTGTCATCAGCATAGAGGTGATACTGAAAGCCATGAGAATCTATGAGCTGTCCCAGGCCTAAGGTGTAGATGGAGAGGAGCAGGGGTCCTAGGACTGAACCTTGGGGGACACCGACAGATAGAGGGCGAGATGAGGAGGTGGTGCGTGAGTGGGAGACACTGAATGTCCTGTCTGTTAAGTATGAGGAGATCCAAGATAGGGCCAAGTCTGTGATGCTGAGAGATGAGAGAGTCTGTAGCAAGAGGGAATGGTCCACTGTGTCAAAGGCAGATGACAGGTCAAGGAGGAGGAGGATGGAGTAGTGTCACTTGGATTTGGCGGTTAGTAGGTCGTTGGTGACTTTGGTCAGGGCAGTTTCAGTCGAGTGGTGCGGTCGGAAGCCAGATTGCAGGCGGTCGAAGAGGGAGCAGGAGGAGAGGTGGGAGCACAGTTCAAGGTGGATATGTTGTTCTAGTAGTTTTGAAGCGAAGGGGAGAAGTGATATGGGGCGGTAGCTAGTCAGAGAGGATGGGTCAAGGGAGGGTTTTTTGAGGATGGGTGTGATTGCGACATATTTGAAACATGAGGGGAAGACACCGGTTGTTAGTGACAGATTGAAGAGGTGGGTTAGGGTTGGGATGAAGACTGTGATAAGGTTACTGATGAGGTGGGATGGGATTGGGTCAAGTTCGCAGGTGGTGAGGTGTGATTTGGAGAGTAAGGAGGAGACTTGACCTTCTGTAATGGTGGAGAAGTGGGCTTTGAAGGAGGAAAGTTGAGTAGATATGAGGAGGGGTTGTGCGGGCTTTAGGCAAAAGCTTTGTCTGATGGTGTCAATCTTCTGCTTGAATAATGAGGCAAAGTCTTCGGCTGAGATGAGAGGCGAGGGAGGAGGTGCTGGGGGACGGAGGAGAGAGTTGAAGGTGTTGAATAGCTTTTTAGGGTTGTGAGACAGGGAGGATATGAGAGATGAGAAGTAGGTTTGTTTTGCTGCAGTGAGTGCGGACTTGAAATTAGTGAGGGATTGCTTGAATGCGATGAAGTGCTCGATGGAGTGAGACCTTTTCCATCTCCGCTCCGCAACCCTGGAGGCCCATCGCAGTTCTTTAGTAAGTTTGGTGTGCCAGGGTTGCCTGTTGATTGTGCGAGATGTGGTGTGTGTGAGAGGGGCGATCGAGTCGAGAGCTGCAGCTATTGTGGGGTTATATGAGGCAGCAGCAACATCTGCATCGTGTAAGGAATTTATGTCTGTAAGAGGGAGGAGGGATTCAGAGAGTGAGTGTAGGTCAAGGTGATTGAGGTTTCTGCGAGCGTGTGTAAGTTTGTGGAGTGGGGATTGTGCACCTGGAGAGGAGAGGGCTGAGAATGTGAGGAGGTTATGGTCAGAGAGAGGGAGAGGTGAGTTAGAGAGGTTAGATAGGGAACAGAGGCGGGTGAAGATGAGGTCCAGAGTGTGGCCATCTTTATGAGTAGCTGCCGAAGACCATTGAGCGAGGCCGAAGGAGGAAGTGAGGGATAGGAGCTTAGAGATAGATGAGTGGGAAGTGTCAATGGGGATGTTGAAGTCACCCATTATGATAGTGGGGATGTCAGTGGAAAGGAAGTGAAGCAGCCAGGTGGTGAAGTGGTCTAAGAAGGTGGTGGCTGGTCCTGGAGGTCAGTAAATGACGGCCAGTTGGAGGTCAGAGGGGGAAAAGATGCGCACACAGTGCACCTCAAAAGAGGGGAGTGTAACGGAGGGTGGCAGTGATATTTGGGTGAAAGCGCAGGTATCTGACAGGAGAAAACCTACGCCTCCGCCATGTTTGCCGTTGGGGCGGGGGGTGTGGGAAAGGTGGAATCCACCATATGAAAGTGCAGCTGGGGAGGCTGTGTCAGAGGGGGTGAGCCAGGTTTCGGTGATGGCGAGGAAGGAAAGTTTGTTAGTAATGAAAAGGTTGTGGATGAAGGAAAGTTTGTTGCAGACAGAGCGAGCGTTCCATAGAGCTCCTGTTAGTGCAACTGAGGAAGTGGGGATTAGTTGGATGGGTATGAGGTTAGAAGGGTTGCGACAAGTTCTATGACTCCCGTTAAAACAAAGCTTCAGGTGATAAATGATGGATGAGGTGGTGGCAAAGGAGAAAGAGCAGGAGGAACAGGGACCATTCACATCAATATCAGGCCAGTCAACCACATATGTCTTGTACGATATGTTTCTGTAACAAAAGGAGCGGTTCGGCTACACAGTTATAGGGCATACAGTGAGTGCAATGCCTACCAAAAATTTCGAGGCACTCCAATGCCCCTTGGAAATGACATGGAGGTCAGAGGGCCTTAACTAAACCGTTTTTTCCATTTATAGCAACTGGGTCTCCTGTGCGCTGTTGGCCTAAGCAGTGAAAGGAAGGCTTTCCAAAAATTATGAGGAACTGAAATGCCACTTGAAACAGACGTGGATTACAGCGTACTAAAAACCTTCTACCCATTATTGGGGAGTGGGTCTCCCTTAGTGTTCGCCTATGCATTGAAAAGCAAAATCTGACTAAAATTAGGAGGAAATGCAATGCCCCTTGGAAGAATGGTGGAGGTCGCAGTGGAATAAAAAGACAATATCAATGCCCCTTGGAAAAGTGGTGGAGGTTGCAGTAGCTTAACAAGATGGTTTTAATGCCCCTTGGAAGAGACGTGGAGGTAGCAGTGGAATAAAAAGACTATATCAATGCCCCTTGAAGTAGTGGTGGAGGTCGCAGTAGCTTAACAAGACGGTTTTAATGCCCCTTGGAAGAGACGTGGAGGTCGCAGTGGAATAAAAAGACAATATCAATGCCCCTTGGAAAAGTGGTGGAGGTCGCAGTAGCTTAACAAGACGGTTTTCATGCCCCTTACAAGAGCCATGCAGTACAGCATATTAAAAACATTATTCCCATTATTGGGGAGAGGGTCTCCCATAGTCTTTGCCTATGCCTTCCAAGCAAAAGCTGCCAAAAATTAGGACTGAGGAACTTGCAATGCTGGTATCACGGACCACGGTCACCCTGGTGGTATAGTGGTGGTAGAGGCTGATGATAAGGAGAAGAGCAAAATACAGCCGAAATGAGGTTAGCACATACCCATGTGTGGGTGTGAAGCGGTGCAAGGGAATACACCTCCCGAAATAACACAGTGGATTTGACTTTATGTTACTCTGCTGTCATTTGGTGGTGATGAGAAGTCTGGCCCAATCCAGCCCTTGTTCATTTTGATAAGGGTCAGCTTGTCAGCATTGTCAGTTGACAGGCGAGTGCGCTTATCAGTTATAATTCCCCCAGCGGCACTAAAAACACGCTCCGATAACACGCTCGCGGCAGGGCAGGCCAGGACCTCCAAGGCGTACAGAGCGAGTTTATTCCAAGTGTCCAGCTTGGATACCCAATAATTAAAAGGCACAGAGGAATTACGGAGGACGCTGGTACGGTCGGCAAGGTACTCCCTCACCATCTTTTGAAACTTTCCACTCCTTGTGAGAGTACCCCGCGCCTGTAAGCTGGGCGGGTGTCAGAAAACTGTCCCAGAACGTTGACAGTGTTCCCCTGCCTCTGCTGGATTGGAGTTGCATCTCTCTCGCCTGTACGCCTTGGTTGGGCAACGAACTGTGACCTCTGCCGCTAGCGTGTTGAGATGGGAATTTTTTTAACAGTTCTGCAGCAAGGGCCTTCTGGTACTGCCCCATTTTTGTAGACCACTCCATCTCAGGAATAAGAGAGTGAAAGTTCTCCTTGTAGCGGGGGTCTAAAAGTGTCACCAACCAGTAATGTCTGTCACCCTACATTTTGACAACGCGAGGGTCACGGTTAAGGCAGCGTAACATAAAGTCAGCCATGCGTGCCAGACTGGTAACGGGCAAGACTTCCGTGTCCTCACCAAGATGACGACTGACCATGCTCTCCTCCTCCTCCTCCTCCCCCCTGTCCTCAGGCCACCCACGCTGAACCGACGGTATGACAGTTGTACAGGTACTACCGTCTACAGCGCAAGATAGCAGCTCCTGTTCTTCCTCCTCTTCTCCCTCATTGTCCCCCAATGCACGTTGGGATGAGATGAGGCTGGGCTGTGTGTAATCAACCGCTATGGGTTCTTGGTCCATCTCATCATACTCTGGCTGCAATGCCTCCTCTTTAATTCTCTGCAGAGAGCGTTGCAAAAGACAGACAAGTGGGATGCTGACACTAATGATGGCGTCATCGCCACTCACCATCTTCGTGGACTCCTCAAAGTTTGTCAGGATGGTACATATGCCAGACATCCAGGTCCACTCCTGAGGTCTTATGTGTGGAGTCTGACCTGAATATCGACGGCCTTGTTGCAGCTGGTACTCCACAACTGCTCTCTTCTGCTCACAAATCCTTTGCAACATGTGGAGGGTAGAGTTCCAACGTGTGGGGACATCACACACCAGTCGGTGTGCCGAAAGCTGCAAACGTTGCTGCAACACAGCAAGGGCGGCGGAAGTTGTAGCCGACTTCCGAAAATGAGCTGACAGGCGGCGTACTTTCACGAGCAGATCTGGCAACTTGGGGTACGATTTAAGAAACCGCTGAACCACGAGGTTAAGCACATGAGCCAGGCATGGTACGTGTGTGATCTCGCCTCGCCTCAGAGCCGCCACCAGGTTACGGCCATTGTCACACACGACCATGCCTGGATGTAGGTTTAGCGGTCTCGGACACAGATCTGCCTGCTCTTTCACAGCTGTCCACAAATCACAAGCAGTGTGAGGTTTATCACCTAAGCTTATGAGTTTCAGCACAGCCTGTTGCCGCTTGGCTGAGGCAGTACTGCAGTGCTTCCAGCTTGTAACTGATGTGATATCTGAGATGGAGGCTGAACATGAGGAGGTGGAGGAGGAGGATGATGCGCAGGAGCTGTACACTGTGGGGGCAACTCTGACTGACATAGGGCCCGCAATCCTCGGTGTGGGGAGGATGCGTTCCGTCCCAAGGTCCGACTGGGTCCCGGCTTCCACTATGTTTACCCAGTGTGCCGTCAGGGAGATGTACCGTCCCTGGCCACAAGCACTTGTCCACGTGTCCGTTGTCAGGTGGACTCTCCCAGTAACTGCGTTGTTGAGGGCACGGCAGATGTTTTGGAACACGTGCTTGTGTAGTGCGGGGATTTCACACCGGGCAAAATAGTGTCGGCTGGGGACCGAGTACCGAGGGACGGCCACCGCCATAAGGTTGCGGAAGGATTCCGTCTCCACCAGCCTAAAAGGCAGCATTTCCAATGCAAGCAGTCGTGAATTGTGCGAATTTAGGACTGTGGCCTGTGGGGCGTTGGCTGCGAATTTGCGCTTTCGTTCAAAGCTCTGGGATGTGGACAATTGAACGCTGCGGTGGGACGTGGACGTGGACGTTGATGCTGTTTCTTGAGAAACTGCCATAACAAGTGAAGACTGAGAGGAGGGGGCATCTTTGCATGCAGTATGGACAGGGGATTGTCTTGCACGCACAACAGGGGGTTCTATTGCACGCACAACAGCGGAAGAAGCAGTGGTGACTCCCGCTGACACTGGTCGTGGACCCTGGGGTTCGCCCCACAAAGTCGGGTGCTTTGCTGCCATGTGCCTGATCATGCTGGTGGTGGTCAGGCTGGTAGTTTTGTCACCCCTGCTGATGCTGGCATGGCAGGTGGTACAAATGGCCTTTTTGGGGTTATCAGCAGAGTCTTTAAAAAAATTCCAGACTTTGGAAGACCTATCGGTTGTACTGGCAACGTCCCTCGTGTTGGTGTTACGGGGAACGGTTGCCCGCCTTCTGTCTGCAGCCACCACACTGCTTCTTCCTGCCTGTTGGGGTACTCTGCCTCCCTCCCCCTGTGTGCTGCTGGCCTCGCTCTGCGTGTCCTCCTGCCACGTTGGGTCAGTTACTAGATCATCCACCACCTCCTCCTCTTCCACTTGCGCACCACGATCCTCCTCCTCACTTCGTGGCAATTGTGTCTCGTCATCGTCCACCTCTTGTGACAAATTGCCCGAGTCGACTTCCTGTGGCCGTGGCTGTTCAAATATTTGGGCATCGCTACATGGGATCTCCTCTTCCACCACTTCAAGCGAAGCAGACGAAGGGCACAAATCTGGAAATGGACCAGTGAACAGCTCTTCAGAGTGTCCAAGTGTGGGATCAGTTGCTGTCTGACGACACTCGGCATGGTGGGAGGAAGGAGCATCAGGGTGAGGAGAAGTATGCGGTCGAGACTCACGGCTACTAAGACTTGACCGTGTGGAAGACAGACCGGAGGTGGTGGTGCCCAGGTAACTGGAAGTATTATCTGCTATCCAATTAATAACCTGTTCACACTGATCAGTTCTCAATACTGGTGTTGTTGTGTGCTTCCCTAGTAATTCGGTCAAGAAGTGGGAGCGAGAAGATGTGGCTGTTGGTTGTGGCACATTTTCACCTTGGCCACGGCCCCGTCCTCTACACGCACCATCACCAGAACGTCCAGTTCCACGTCCCTTGCCACGCGCCTTGCCCATTGTAAATGAAGTAAAATAGCTTACACTCACACTATCAATGGCAAAAGGGGTAATAAAAAGATTAGAACCGTGGAAGAGGAAAACCACAGTTCTATTTCTCTGGCCTACACCCAACTCTTTTAAACAGATATACTTGTGTCTGAACAGTCACAGACACACTCAATTTGTTTTTTTTTTGGGGGGGGGAATACCAAAAGGTTAATAAGACGTGTATTTGTACAGTCTGACTGAGGAAAAAATAAAATACAGGATTTAGATGAAAAAAAAAACATTTTTCCTGGCCCCTGAGACCTGGGGATAAGTCTAGCAATTTGACCAGCAGCAGCACACAGGACTGTAATGCAGCGTTTGCTGGTATAACCACTGCGTCTCCTATACAGCCTGTCTGCCTGATATACCTGGGATGGATATTAGTCCTGAGAAGGACTGTTTGTTTGATCTGGCAGCCTTTACAGACCCTACACTAACTATTTTGCAGTATAAACCTCTCCCTAGCTCAGCAGCGCTGTCCCTACACTGTCAGATCCGGAGCGACTGTGTCCAAGATGGCGGCGCCCGGTTTTAAATACTCGAGGTGACGCTGTGCGGCCAGCCAATCACTGTAATGCCCACAACCAACATGGCTGCGGCATTACAGTGAGTGGCAGGCAATCCCTGCATGTTCATTGGCTCTGTAAAGAGCGGCAAACATGCAGGGAGGAGACCCGAGCTCCCGCCCGAGTAACCCGGAAATGCTCGGTGCTCGCCGAACATCCCGAGTAGTGAGATGCTCGGGCGAGTACCGAGTAGTATCGAGCATGCTCGCTCAACACTAGTAATTTTATTTATGTTTGAAATGCAATACATATAATTTTTTTTTATTTATTTTTTATCTCAGTGGAAGATGTAAAAAAAAAAGGTGGCGCTCGGTCACCGACCGCCTGATGAAGTCAGAGTCCGGGCGAAGCGGCTCATCGCCCCTCAAAAGAAAGGTCCCTTATGCAGACCAGCCGGCCTTCATTTTGACCAGCAGGAGTTTGCGGAGGTAATTTCACAATAATTAGTTGTAAACAAAATTTCTTCCAAAGTGTTGTAATGACATGCCTTCTTTTTTTCCTTTTTTCTACAGCACAGAAGGCAATGTAAGGGCCCCGACACCTGCGTTACACGAGGAGACCAGCACGGAGCAGGGAGCAGAAGACGATTCAGAAGACTTATTTCTCTTGTCTTCTCCGAATCCTCATGGTGCTGGTCCTTCCGGTTCGCCCACCGCTGCCTCATCTGCTGCGGGCGTCGCGCCGGGGTCTGCTGCTGATGCTGCTCCGGCTTCTGGCGCTGACGGTAGCTCTGCTGGTGGTGCGTCTAGGCCCACTGGGATGGGGGCTGGTTCTGCCCGTCCCGTGGGATTCAGAAGGGCGGGAAGTAAAAAGGCCAAAAGCCAAGAGGTTGGGAGTAGTGCACTTGAAACCCTCACTACTCGCACCCTCAGTGTTATGGACAGGGTCCACAAAGAGGATGAGCTTGACAAATTTGGGTTGTCAATAGCAGGCCGCCTAAGATCCATGCCACGGGACAAGCAGAACCTGTACATGACAGCAGCCAATGCTCTGGTCATGGCAATTGATGCGCCATCGCCTATGCCCTCGGCACCAGCACTAATAACTGGGATCTTTAATCTGTTTAATCCCAGTGGGCCTCCACCACCACCAGCAGCATCAACCCAGCGTTTTGGGCAGGTTGCAGCATACCGGCCCGAACCTTCAGAGGAGCATGGAAGTTACAGTCGCCCACCAGCCCATGGAGCATCTTCTCATCATCCTGGTCCATCTCCCAACACATGTTCTCAGGGTATGACTACGAGCCGGACTTCCATCAATTTGAGTAAATTTAATTACCCCCTGTCACCATTTTTGGTCCATAAAAAATACAGACAGCACCTGTAGGTCGTTATATACACCATTTTAAAAAAAAAAGACTGAATGCGTTCAAAAACACCTTTTCTTATAGTGATCTACACCAGGCTTCAGGCGTAGGAGACTGTAAGAAAAGGTGTTTAGTTGTATATACAGGTGCTGCCCGTACTTTATGGTCCAAAACTGTTGACAGGTCGGCCTCTGAAACAGTGTTTGTTGGGACATCGTTAATTAATGGATACCGTCTCAAAGGGAACTGGATGTATGGAGCCCGGCCAAGGTCTTGGGGCTGAGAGCGTTCCGCCATCTTGAAGAATTTGCAGCCCAATCGGTGATGATCGCAACACCCGAAAATCCCCAGTACTGCCATAAGCATCAACGTCGATGGCAACAAATTTGTAATGTGCATCAACCACCGCCATCAGGACCACATAAAAATACTTCTTATAATTAAAGAAGCGTGATCCTGATCGTGGAGGCTGCTGGACTCTCACATGTTTGCCATCGACAACACCTATGCAGTTGGGGAAATTGGCCACAGTTTGAAAGCCTGCTGCGACCTGCAGCCAAGTCTCCTCGGTTGGGGAAGGTATCACGATGGGCTGCAACTTCTGCCAGATGATGTTACATGTGCACCCCACAATTCTGGAAATGGTGGATTTACCAACCCTAAATTGGAGGTGCAGTGATGTATAGCTCTCTCCTGTCGCCAAAAACCTGAAAAGGAAAAATATAAAATTAGAAAAGACACAAAAAAGAAAAGTAATACAAGACATTATAATCCCACACTTGTAATTACTATGGAACAAAAAAAAAGTGG
Source organism: Phyllobates terribilis (assembly GCF_046119375.1). NCBI lineage: Eukaryota > Metazoa > Chordata > Amphibia > Anura > Dendrobatidae > Phyllobates > Phyllobates terribilis. The sequence continues at coordinate 201,836,563 of NW_027362770.1, read as the reverse complement.
TGAGTTCACACATATGTATTCAGTTGTCATTGTGTTTGCCTCCATTGTTTCCTCTTCAGGTCACACATATCAATTCTATTCAGTGACCTTATCACTATGACCTTGCGATGACCCAGTAAATCTTATGTACCCGAAAACAATAGACACAGAGGAACCTTCACCAGAGGCCGACTAACCAAGGTAAACATGAAGAGAGGGTGAGCTGTAGTGTTGAGCGAACATGCTCGACACTGCTCGGTACTCGCCCGAGCATCACGCTACTCGGGATGTTGGGCGAGCACCGAGCATTTCCGGGTTACTCGGGCGGGAGCTCGGGTCTCCGCCCTGCATGTTTGGCGCTCTTTACAGAGCCAATGAACATGCAGGGATTGCCAGCCAGTCACTGTAATGCCGCAGCCATGTTGTGGGCATTACAGTGATTGGCTGGCCGCACAGCGTCACCTCGAGTATTTAAAACCAGGCGCCGCCATCTTGGACACAGTCGCTCAGAATCAGACAGTGTAGGGACAGCGCTGCTGATTTAGGGAGAGATATAAACTGTGAAATAGTTAGTGTAGGGTCTGTAAAGGCTGCCAGATCAAACAAACAGTCCTTCTCAGGACTAATATCCATCCCAGATACCAGGCAGGCAGGCTGTATAGGAGACGCAGTGGTTATACCAGCAAACGCTGCATTACAGTCCTGTGTGCTGCTGCTACTCAAATTGCTGGACTTAGCTCCAGGTCTCGGGGGCCAGGAAAAATCCTTTTTTTTTCATCTAAAACCTCTTTTTTTTTCCTCCTTCACACTGTACAAATACTTGTCTTATTAACCTACTGGTGTCCCCCCCCCCCCCCAAAAAAAAAAAAAAAAAGCGTGTCTCTGATTTTTCAGACACAAATATATCTGTTGAAAATAGTCTGGTGTAGGCCACAGAAACAGAAGTGTTGTTTTGCACTTCCACGGTTCAAACCTCTGTATTATCCAGTTTTGTGCCTTTTGTATCTAAAAAAAAAAAAACAGTTTGAGTGTGTCGCTCACTGTTCAGCTGCAAATCTATATATTTAAAAAAGCCTGGTATGCACCAGTAAACAATAACTGTGGTTTTGCTGTTCCACGGTAAAAAATCTCTATTATCCTGCTTTTGCCATTTTTTGCCGTAAAAAATAAATAATAGTGTCTCCTGATTGTTCAGACACAAATATATCTGTTGAAAATAGTCTGGTGTAGGCCCGAGAAATACAAGTGTGGTTTTGCAGTTCCACGGTTCAAACCTCTGTATTATCCACTTTTGGGCCATTTTTACCTAAAAAAACACAGTTTGAGTGTGTCGCTGTAACATACCTGGCGGCGCCCTTGCATGGTGGTCCATCTCCCACTGTGCAAGAGCGCGCACTTGATCTCCAGTCCAGAATGTCTCTCTGGCTTCCCTCCATGCTGTCTGTTTGTGTCTGTTTCTGCTGCTTAAGGGCGGCGCCCGATCACTTCCTGCTTTTTGTACCTGCTGTGGGTCACACCCCTTGTGCGTCCTCAGCCTATTGCTGTCTGTCACCTGGTATATAACCCAGCTGCTCCAATCAATCCCTGCCTGAGCATTGTGTTTCATTCAGTGCGTGCTTGCACTCTGAAGGTGCCAGGTCCCTTCTGTGTTCTCTTGTCTGCCTATCCTGGAGGCTGTATTTCCAGGCCTGTCTGAACACGCTCCTAGCCTGTTCCTCCCGCCTTCTAGGGGCCGATTACCTAGACCCGCTCCTGTATCTTGTCTGAACTCGCTCCTAGCCTGTTCCTCCCGCCATCTAGGGGCCGATTACCTAGACCCGCTCCTGTATCTTGTCTGTCCTGTCTGAACTCGCTCCTAGCCTGTTCCTCCCGCCTTCTAGGGGCCGATTACCTAGACCCACTCCTGTATCTTGTCTGTCCTGTCTGAACACGCTCCTTACCTGTTCGTCCCGCCTCTCTGGGGGCCGTATTCCCAGACCCGCTCCTGTATCCCGCTGCAGTGTCGGTCTCTTCCGTACACTCAGTTCCAGTCTGAACTCTCTCCTATCCTTTACCTGTTTTGCCTCTATGTCCGTTCCTTTCCTTTTTCTGCAGAGTCTGAACTCGTACCTAACTCCTGCTTGTTGTCTCTGTACTCCCGTTTGTGTGTTTGTGGTCCACTCGCTACTTCACTGCAAGTACCTTGTGGGTATCTGGCTCTGCCTTTCCCTTCCTGTCTGTTCCGTGTGAACAGAGCCCTGTTCCTCCTGCTCAGTCTCTCTCCGCTCTGACTCCTTTGATCACTGCTTCGGCAGTCTCGCTCCGCTCTGACTCCTTTGCTCACTGCTCCGGCAGTCTCGTCCTGCTCTGCTCTTGCTCACCGCTCCTGGTGATCTCGTCCTGCTCTGCTCTTGCTCACCGCTCCAGGCGGTCTCGTCCTGCTCTGCTCTTGCTCACCGCTCCAGGCGGTCTCGTCCTGCTCTGCTCTTGCTCACCGCTCCAGGCGGTCTCGTCCTGCTCTGCTCTTGCTCACCGCTCCAGGCGGTCTCGTCCTGCTCTGCTCTTGCTCACAGCTCCAGGCGGTCTCGTCCTGCTCTGCTCTTGCTCACCACTCCAGGCGGTCTCGTCCTGCTCTGCTCTTGCTCACCGCTCCAGGCGGTCTCGTCCTGCTCTGCTCTTGCTCACCGCTCCAGGCGGTCTCGTCCTGCTCTGCTCTTGCTCTCCGCTCCAGGCGGTCTCGTCCTGCTCTGCTCTTGCTCACCACTCCAGGCGGTCTCGTCCTGCTCTGCTCTTGCTCACCGCTCCAAGCGGTCTCGTCCTGCCCTGCTCTCGCTCACCTCTCTGGGCGGCCTCACTCTGCTGTGTTTGTCTGCCACATCTGTGGTTCTGTTCCAGAGTCCCAGTGTGTACTGGGTCCTATCCCGCCTGTGTTCCTACCTGCTAGTGCCTTCCTTTCTGCACTCTAGCCGTGCTTGCCTGTACCCCCCTGCCTGCATACCCGCCTGCCCGCATACCAGTCGTGCCTGCCTATTCCCACCAGTCTGTGTGCCAGCCTAACCAGTCTGTTCCTGTATTCCCCTGTGTGGGTCAACAGCCGTGTCCGGGGTCTGTCCTGGAGTAGCACCTGGTCCCTCTGCTCGGTTCCTCCTTGGTGCACTGGCGTTGTATGCCGTCGTGCGACCCTGGTCGGATCGGGTGAATACCTAGTTATGCCCCTCCAGGCATTCACTCTCCGGCACGGTCCAGTGGAATCACACGCACACGCCGCTCAGCCCGGGCGTGTGCATTACAGCATGCTCAGGCCATGGTTCCTGTTGAGCCCCACGGCCTTCGCTCTTTGAGAAGTTTTCCAGCGAATACATGCATTAAAAATAAATAAATACAATTTTTTTTTCTCTAGCTGAGTTCCTGGCTAATTACGCACCCGTCCAGATGGATCTATCTGCTCTCGTTCCTGCGGATCCGCCACGTTACTATGGGGATCCAAGACAAAGTCGTGCATTTGTGGAGCAATGCATGCTACACTTCAAGTTCTACCCTCTATGTTTTCCCACAGATCGGGTTAAGGTGGGATTCATTATGTCTAACCTAGCGGGTGATGCCTTGGAATGGATCAACCCCCTATGGGAAACACAGGATCCTATCGTCCTGGACATAATGGCCTTCCTGGTGGCCTTTCTAATGGTCTTCGATGATCCTAACCTGGAGGCTCCTGCTGAAGCTTCACTTCCCAATATCCCGGAGCAGCCCCGATGGGTAATGTGTGTGAGTAGCGCAATAGTCCTCCAGCCCAATGAGACTACTGCCCACCCAGAATCCTCACAGGGTGACTACGCTCTCCGGAATACTTCTCCCAACCTCAAGAGGCAGTCCAGACGTGCTAGACGTAGAGGCAAGCCGTCACGCCAGGGTCTGTCCTCCCTGAGACCTCCTGACCCCAACCTTGAAGTCCCTACTGAAGCTTCATCTCCCTGTATCCCGGAGAAGCCCCAAAGGGTAATGTGCGTGGGTAGTGCACCAGTTCTCCTGCCCGAAGAGACTACTGCCCATCCAGACTCCACACAGGAGAACTTCCTGCACCCGGCATCAGATGCTTCACCCACTTTAACCGGTGTGCATGTCCAAGGATGCTCCGAAGCTGTGATTACCTCAGAGTCTGTGCACCTCTACTACCTGGCGGAGGACCCCCAGTTGCCTCCTGAATCCTCCGGGATACCACTCGATGACAAATGGAGAGAGACTTCTCTACACCTGGTACTCGATACTTTGTCCGCTCTGTCCTGTGAGCCTGACAATGGGTACCCCAAAGTGGTAGATACCCCCGAGTCTCTACACCCCTCCGACCAGGCGGAGGACCTCCAGTTGTCTCCAGAACCCTTCGGGGTGCTACCTGGTAGCGAAAGGACAGAGACTCTCCTATACTCTGTACCTGATACCTCGCTCGCTTCGTCCAGTGAGTCCAACCTAGTGTACTCTGAAGCAGGGGTTACCCATGAGTCTCTACACCCCTCCGACCAGGCGGAGGACCTCCAGTTGTCTCCGGAACCCTTCGGGGTGCTACCTGGTAGCGAAAGGACAGAGACTCTCCTATACTCTGTACCTGATACCTCGCTCGCTTCGTCCAGTGAGTCCAACCTTGTGTACTCTGAAGCAGAGGTTACCCATGAGTCTCTACACCCCTCTGACCAGACGGAGGACCTCCAGTTGTCTCCAGAACCCTTCGGGGTGCTACCTGGTAGCGAAAGGACAGAGACTCTCCTATACTCTGCACCTGATACCTCGCTCGCTTCGTCCAGTAAGTCCAACCTAGTGTACTCCGAAGCAGAGGTTACTCCCGAGTCTCTACACCCCTCCGACCGGGCGGAGGACCTCCAGTTGTCTCCAGAACCCTTCGGGGTGCCACCTGGTGGTGAATGGACAGAGACTTTCCTATACTCGGTACCCGATACCTCGCCTGCTTCGTCCAGTGAGTCCGACCTAGTGTACTCTGAAGCAGATGTTTTCTCCGAGCCTCTGCACTCTTCTGACCCGGCGGAGGACCTCCAGTTGTTTCTTGAATCCTCCGGGGTACCACCAGATAACAAAGAGACAGTGATTTTTCCTCATCCTGTACCTGATAACCCGTCTTTCTTCCTGTGAGCTTGACAAGATGTACCTCGAAGCAGAGTTTACCCCCAAGTCTCTGCTCCCCTCCAACCCGGTGGAGGACTTCCAGTTGTCTCCTGTACCCTCTGGGGTGCCACCTGAAAATATGTGGAGAGAGACTTCCTTGTGTGCTGTTCCTGGTACTCCACCCGTTTCGTCTGTTGCTGAGGATGGCTGGATAGGAGGTAGCATCCTAGCTAACCAGATGAGACCAGTTTTTCCTGTGGACAGTGGGAGTGATCTCCTTAAAGTGAAGGATTGGCCCTCGAATTCCCTGCGGAAGATTCTGGCAGGCCTGAAGAAGAGGGGGTGTAAGGGGGGGGGTACTGTAACATACCTGGCGGCGCCCTTGCATGGTGGTCCATCTCCCACTGTGCAAGAGCGCGCACTTGATCTCCAGTCCAGAATGTCTCTCTGGCTTCCCTCCATGCTGTCTGTTTTTGTCTGTTTCTGCTGCTTAAGGGCGGCACCCGATCACTTCCTGCTTTTTGTACCTGCTGTGGGTCACACCCCTTGTGTGTCCTCAGCCTATTGCTGTCTGTCACCTGGTATATAACCCAGCTGCTCCAATCAATCCCTGCCTGAGCATTGTGTTTCATTCAGTGTGCTTGCACTCTGAAGGTGCCAGGTCCCGTTCTGTGTTCTCTTGTCTGCCTATCCTGGAGGCTGTATTTCCAGGCCTGTCTGAACACGCTCCTAGCCTGTTCCTCCTGCCTTCTAGAGGCCGATTACCTAGACCCGCTCCTGTATCTTGTCTGTCCTGTCTGAACTCGCTCCTAGCCTGTTCCTCCCGCAATCTAGGGGCCGATTACCTAGACCCGCTCCTGTATCTTGTCTGTCCTGTCTGAACTCGCTCCTAGCCTGTTCCTCCCGCCTTCTAGGGGCCGATTACCTAGACCCGCTCCTGTATCTTGTCTGTCCTGTCTGAACACGCTCCTTGCCTGTTCGTCCCGCCTCTCTGGGGGCCGTATTCCCAGACCCGCTCCTGTATCCCGCTGCAGTGTCGGTCTCTTCCGTACACTCAGTTCCAGTCTGAACTCTCTCCTATCCTTTACCTGTTTTGCCTCTATGTCCGTTCCTTTCCTTTTTCTGCAGAGTCTGAACTCGTACCTAACTCCTGCTTGTTGTCTCTGTACTCCCGTTTGTGTGTTTGTGGTCCACTCGCTACTTCACTGCAAGTACCTTGTGGGTATCTGGCTCTGCCTTTCCCTTCCTGTCTGTTCCGTGTGAACAGAGCCCTGTTCCCCCTGTTCAGTCTCTCTCCGCTCTGACTCCTTTGCTCACTGCTCCGGCAGTCTCGTCCTGCTCTGCTCTTGCTCACCGCTCCTGGCGGTCTCGTCCTGCTCTGCTCTTGCTCACCGCTCCAGGCGGTCTCGTCCTGCTCTGCTCTTGCTCACCGCTCCAGGCGGTCTCGTCCTGCTCTGCTCTTGCTCACCGCTCCAGGCGGTCTCGTCCTGCTCTGCTCTTGCTCACCGCTCCAGGCGGTCTCGTCCTGCTCTGCTCTTGCTCACCGCTCCTGGCGGTCTCGTCCTGCTCTGCTCTTGCTCACCGCTCCAGGCGGTCTCGTCCTGCTCTGCTCTTGCTCACCGCTCCAGGCGATCTCGTCCTGCTCTGCTCTTGCTCACCGCTCCAGGCGGCCTCGTCCTGCTCTGCTCTTGCTCACCGCTCCAGGCGGTCTCGTCCTGCTCTGCTCTTGCTCACCGCTCCAGGCGGTCTCGTCCTGCTCTGCTCTTGCTCACCGCTCCAGGCGGTCTCGTCCTGCTCTGCTCTTGTTCACCGCTCCAGGCGGTCTCGTCCTGCTCTGCTCTTACTCACCGCTCCAGGCGGTCTCATCCTGCCCTGCTCTCGCTCACCTCTCTGGGCGGCCTCACTCTGCTGTGTTTGTCTGCCACATCTGTGGTTCTGTTCCAGAGTCCCAGTGTGTACTGGGTCCTATCCCGCCTGTGTTCCTACCTGCTAGTGCCTTCCTGTCTGCACTCTAGCCGTGCTTGCCTGTACCCCCTGCCTGCATACCCGCCTGCCCGCATACCAGTCGTGCCTGCCTATTCCCACCAATCTGTGTGCCAGCCTAACCAGTCTGTTCCTGTATTCCCCTGTGTGGGTCAACAGCCGTGTCCGGGGTCTGTCCTGGAGTAGCACCTGGTCCCTCTGCTCGGTTCCTCCTGGGTGCACTGGCGTCGTATGCCGTCGTGCGACCCTGGTCGGATCGGGTGAATACCTAGTTACGCCCCTCCAGGCATTCACTCTCCGGCATGGTCCAGTGGAATCACACGCACACGCCGCTCAGCCCGGGCGTGTGCATTACAGTCGCTCACTGTTCAGCCGCAAATATGTATATTTAAAAAAGTCTGGTATACCCCAGTAAACAATAACTGTGGTTTTGCTGTTCCACGGTAAAAAATCTCTATTATTCAGCTTTTGGTATTTTTTCCGTAAAGAAAAACAGTAATAGTTTCTCCCTGATTGTTCAGATTGTTTTAAAGATTCTGGTGTAGGCCAGAGAAATAGAACTGTGGTTTTCCTCTTCCACGGTTCTAGTCTACTTTTTATTACCCTTTTGCCATTGATAGTGTGAGTGTAAGCTATTTTACTTCATTTACAATGGGCAAGGCGCGTGGCAAGGGACGTGGAAGTGGACGTTCTAGTGATGGTTCATGCAGAGGACGGGGCCTTTACCAAGGTGAAAATGTGCCACAACCAACAGCCACATCTTCTCGCTCCCACTTCTTGACCGAATTACTAGGGAAGCACAGAACAACACCAGTATTGAGAACTGATCAGTGTGAACAGGTTATTAATTGGATAGCAGATAATACTTCCAGTTACCTGGGCACCACCACCTCCGGTCTGTCTTCCACTCAAGTGTTAGTAGCCGTGAGTCTCAACCGCATACTCCTCCTCACCCTGATGCTCCTTCCTCCCACCATGCCGAGTGTCGTCAGACAGCAACTGATCCCACAGTTGGACACTCTGAAGAGCTGTTCACTGGTCCATTTCCATATTTGGGCCCCTCGCCTGCTCCGCTTGAAGTGGTGGAAGAGGAGATCCCATGTAGCGATGCCCAAATATTTGAACAGCCACGGCCACAGGAAGTCGACGCTGGCAATTTGTTACAAGAGGTGGACGATGACGAGACACAATTGCCAGGAAGTGAGGAGGAGGATCGTGGTGCGCAAGTGGAAGAGGAGGAGGTGGTGGATGATCTAGTAACTGACCCAACATGGCAGGAGGACATGCAGAGCGAGGCCAGCAGCACACAGGGTGAGGGAGGCAGAGTACCCCAACAGGCAGGAAGAAGCAGTGTGGTGGCCGTAGACAGAAGGCGGGCAACAGTTCCCCGTAACACCAACACGACGGACGTTGCCAGTACAACTGGTAGGTCTTCCAAAGTCTGGAATTTTTTTAAAGACTCTGCTGATAACCCCAAAAAGGCCATTTGTACCACCTGCCATGCCAGCATCAGCAGGGGTGACAAAACTACCAGTCTGACCACCACCAGCATGATCAGGCACATGGCAGCAAAGCACCCGACTTTATGGGGTGAACCCCAGGGTCCACGACCAGTGTCAGCGGGTGTCACCACTGCTTCTTCCACTGTTGTGCGTGCAATAGAACCCCCTGTTGTGCGTGCAAGGCAATCCCCTGTCCATACTGCATATAAAGATGCCCCCTCCTCTCAGTCTTCACTTGTTATGGCAGTTTCTCAAGAAACAGCATCAACGTCCACGTCCACGTCCCACCGAAGCGTTCAATTGTCCACATCCCAGAGCTTTGAACGAAAGCGCAAATTCACAGCCAACGCCCCACAGGCCACAGTCCTAAATTCGCACATTTCACGACTGCTTGCGTTGGAAATGCTGCCTTTTAGGCTGGTGGAGACGGAATCCTTCTGAAACCTTATGGCGGTGGCCGTCCCTCGGTACTCGGTCCCCAGCCGACACTATTTTGCCCGGTGTGCCATCCCCGCACTACACAAGCACGTGTCCCAAAGCATCTGCCGTGCCCTCAACAACGCAGTTACTGGGAGAGTCCACCTGACAACAGACACGTGGACAAGTGCTTGTGGCCAGGGACGGTACATCTCCCTGACGGCACACTGGGTAAACATAGTGGAAGCCGGGACCCAGTCGGACCTTGGGACGGAACACGTCCTCCCCACACTGAGGATTGCGGGCCCTATGTCAGTCAGAGTTGCTCCCACAGTGTACAGCTCTTGCACATCATCCTCCTCATGTTCAGCCTCCATCTCAGATATCACCACATCAGTTACAAGCTGGAAGCACTGCAGTACTGCCTCAGCCTAGCGGCAACAGGCTGTGCTGAAACTCATAAGCTTAGGTGATAAACCTCACACTGCTTGTGAGTTGTGGACAGCTGTGAAAGAGCAGGCAGATCTGTGTCTGAGACCGCTGAACCTACATCCCGGCATGGTCGTGTGTGACAATGGCCGAAACCTGGTGGCGGCTCTGAGGCGAGGCGAGATTACACACGTACCATGCCTGGCTCTTGTGCTTAAATTCGTGGTTCAGCGGTTTCTTAAATCGTACCCTGTGTTGCCAGATCTGCTCGTCAGAGTACGCCGCCTGTCAGCTCATTTTCGGAAGTCGGCTACAACTTCCGCCGCCCTTGCTGTGTTGCAGCAGCGTTTGCAGCTTCCGGCACACCGACTGGTGTGTGATGTCCCCACACGTTGGAACTCTACCCTCCACATGTTGCAAAGGATTTGTGAGCAGAAGAGAGCAGTTGTGGAGTACCAGCGTGAAACAAGGCCATCGATATTCAGGTCAGACTCCACACATAAGACCTCAGGAGTGGACCTGGATGTCTGACATATGTACCATCTTGACAAACTTTGAGGAGTTCACCATGATGGTGAGTGGCGATGATGCCATCATTAGCGTCAGCATCCCACTTGTCTGTCTTTTTCAACGCTCTCTGCAGAGAATTAAAGAGGAGGTATTGCAGCCAGAGTATGATGAGATGGATCAAGAACCCGTGATGGGCGATTACACACAGCCCAGCCTCATCTCATCCCAACGTGCATTGGGGGACAATGAGGGAGAGGAGGAGGAGGAGGAAGAACAGGAGCTGGTATCATGTGCTGTAGACGGTAGTACCTGTACAACTGTCATACCGTCGGTTCAGCATGGGTGGCCTGAAGACAGGGGGGAGGAGGAGGAGAGCATGGTCAGTCGTCATCTTGGTGAGGACACGGAAGTCTTGCCCGTTACCAGTCTGGCACACATGGCTGACTTTATTTAACGCTGCCTTAACCGTGTCCCTCGCGTTGTCAAACTGTTGGGTGATAGTCATTACTGGTTGGTGACACTTTTAGACCCACGCTACAAGAATAACTTTCACTCTCTTATTCCTGAGGTGGAGAGGTCTACAAAAATGGGGCAATACCAGAAGGCCCTTGCTGCAGAACTGTTAAAAAAGTTCCCATCTGAACACGCTTGCGGCAGAGGTCACAGTTCGTTGACAACCAAGGCGTACATGCGAGAGAGAGGTAACTCCAATCCAGCAGAGGCAGGGGAACACTGTCAACGTTCTGGGACAGTTTTCTGAGACCCGCCCAGCTTACAGGCCCTGAGGTACTCTTACAAGGAGTGGAAAGTTTCAAAAGATGGTGAGGGAGTACCTTGCCGACCGTAACAGCGTCCTCCGTGATTCCTCTGTGCCTTTTAATTATTGGGTATCCAAGCTGGACACTTGGAATGAACTCACTCTGTACGCCTTGGAGGTCCTGGCCTGCCCTGCCGCTAGCGTGTTATCGGAGCGTGTTTTTAGTGCTGCTGGGGGAATTATAACTGATAAGCACATCCGCCTGTCAACTGACAATGCTAACAAGCTGACCCTTATCAAAATGAACAAGGGCTGGATTGGGCCAGACTTCTCATCACCACCAAATGACAGCAGAGTAACATAAAGTCAAATCCACTGTGTTTTTTCGCAAGGTGTATTCACATGCACTGCTTCACACCCACACATGGGTATACGCTTCCTCATTTTGGCTGTTTCATGTTCTTCTCCTTATCCTCATTCTCCACCACCACTATACCACCAGGGTGACCGTGGTCCGTGTTGCCATTATTGAAAGTTTTGCTTGGAAGGCATAAGCAAATACTATGGGAGACCCACTCCCCAATAATGGGAATAATGTTTGTAATATGCTGTACTGCAGGGCTCTTGTAAGGGGCATTGCAAGTTCCTCCGTCCTAATTTTGGCAGCTTTTGTTGGAAGGCATAAGCAAATACTATGGGAGACCCACTCCCCAATAATGGGAATAATGTTTGTAATATGCTGTACTGCAGGGCTCTTGTAAGGGGCATTGCAAGTTCCTCCGTCCTAATTTTAGGCAGCTTTTGTTGAAAGGCATAAGCAAAGACTATGGGACACCCACTCCCCAATAATGGTAATAATGTTTTTAAGATGCTGTACTGCATGGCTCTTGTAAGGGGCATTAAAAGCGTCTTGTTAAGCTACTGCGACCTCCACCACTTTTCCGAGGGGCATTAAAAGCATCTTGTTAAGCTACTGGGACCTCCACGTCTCTTCTGAGGGGCATTAAAAGCATCTTGTTAAGCTACTGGGACCTCCACGTCTCTTCTGAGGGGCATTAAAAGCGTCTTGTTAAGGTACTGGGACCTCCACCACTTTTCCGGAGGGCATTAAAAGCGTCTTGTTAAGCTACTGGGACCTCCACGTCTCTTCCAAGGGGCATTAAAAGCGTGTTGTTATACCACTGTGACCTCCACATCTCTTCTGAGGGGCATTTAAAGCATCTTGTTAAGCTACTGTGACCTCCACGTCTCTTCTGAGGGGCATTAAAACCGTCTTGTTAAACCACTCTGACCTCCACGTCTCTTCTGAGGGGCATTAAAAGCGTCTTGTTAAGCTACTGTGACCTCCACGTCTCTTCGAACGGGCATTGCATTTCCTCATAATTTTTGGCAGCGTTTGCTTGGAAGGCATAAGCAAAGACTATGGGAGACCCACTCCCCAATAATGGGAATAATGTTTGTAATATGCTGTACTGTATGGCTCTTGTAAGGGGCATTAAAACCGTCTTGTTAAGCTACTGCGACCTCCATGTCTCTTCTGAGGGGCATTAAAAGCGTCTTGTTAAGCTACTGGGACCTCCACGTCTCTTCTGAGGGGCATTAAAAGTGTGTTGTTATACCACTCTGACCTCCACGTCTCTTCTGAGGGGCATTAAAAGCGTCTTGTTAAGCTACTGGGACCTCCACGTCTCTTCTGAGGGGCATTAAAAGCGTCTTGTTAAGGTACTGGGACCTCCACCACTTTTCCGAGGGGCATGAAAAGCGTCTTGTTAAGCTACTGGGACTGCCACGTCTCTTCCAAGGGGCATTAAAAGTGTGTTGTTATACCACTCTGACCTCCACGTCTCTTCTGAGGGGCATTAAAAGCGTGTTGTTATACCACTGTGACCTCCACGTCTCTTCTGAGGGGCATTAAAAGCGTCTTGTTATACCACTCTGACCTCCACGTCTCTTCTGAGGGGCATTAAAAGCGTCTTGTTAAGCTACTGTGACCCTCCACGTCTCTTCTGAGGGGCATTAAAAACATCTTGCTATACCACTCTGACCTCCACGTCTCTTCTGAGGGGCATTAAAAGCGTCTTGTTATACCACTCTGACCTCCACGTCTCTTCTGAGGGGCATTAAAACGGTCTTGTTAAGCTACTGGGACCTCCACGACTCTTCGAACGGGCATTGCATTTCCTCATAATTTTTGGCAGCTTTTGCTTGGAAGGCATAAGCAAATACTATGGGAGACCCACTCCCCAATCATGGGAATAATGTTTGCAATATGCTGTACTGCATGGCTCTTGTAAGGGGCATTGCAAGTTTCTCCGTCCTAATTTTTGGAAGCTTTTGCTTGGAAGGCATAAGAAAATACTATGGGAGACCCACTCCCCAATAATGGGAATAATGTTTGTAATATGCTGTACGGCATGGCTCTTGTATGGGGCATTGCAAGTTCCTCCGTCCTAATTTTTGGAAGCTTTTGCTTGGAAGGCATAAGCAAAGACTATGGGAGACACTCTCCAATAATGGGAATAATGTTTGTAATATGCTGTACTGCATGGCTCTTGTAAGGGGCATTAAAAGCGTCTTGTTAAGCTACTGTGACCTCCACGTCTCTTCGAACGGGCATTGCATTTCCTCAATTTTTGGCAGCATTTGCTTGGAAGGCATAAGCAAAGACTATGGGAGACCCACTCCCCAATAATGGGAATAATGTTTGTAATATGCTGTACTGTATGGCTCTTGTATGGGGCATTGCAAGTTCCTCCATCCTAATTTTTGGCAGCTTTTGCTTGGAAGGCATAAGCAAATACTATGGGAGACCCACTCCCTAATAATGGGAATAATGTTTGTAATATGCTGTACTGCATGGCTCTTGTATGGGGCATTGCAAGTTTCTCCGTCCTAATTTTTGGCAGCTTTTGCTTGGAAGGCATAAGCAAAGACTATGGGAGACCCACTCCCCAATAATGGGAATAATGTTTGTAATATGCTGTACTGTATGGCTCTTGTAAGGGGCATTTAAACCATCTTGTTAAGCTACTGCGACCTCCACGTCTCTTCTGAGGGGCATTAAAAGCGTCTTGTTAAGCTACTGGGACCTCCACGTCTCTTCTGAGGGGCATTAAAAGTGTGTTGTTATACCACACTGACCTCCACGTCTCTTCTGAGGGGCATTAAAAGCGTCTTGTTAAGCTACTGGGACCTCCACGTCTCTTCTGAGGGGCATTAAAAGCGTCTTGTTAAGGTACTGGGACCTCCACCACTTTTCCGAGGGGCATTAAAAGCGTCTTGTTAAGCTACTGGGACCTCCACGTCTCTTTCATGGGGCATTAAAAGCGTGTTGTTATACCACTGTGACCTCCACGTCTCTTCTGAGGGGCATTAAAACCGTCTTGTTATACCACTCTGACCTCCACGTCTCTTCTGAGGGGCATTAAAAGCGTCTTGTTAAGCTACTGTGACCTCCACGTCTCTTCTGAGGGGCATTAAAAACGTCTTGCTATACCACTCTGACCTCCACGTCTCTTCTGAGGGGCATTAAAAGCGTCTTGTTATACCACTCTGACCTCCACGTCTCTTCTGAGGGGCATTAAAACGGTCTTGTTATACCACTCTGACCTCCACGTCTCTTCTGAGGGGCATTAAAACGGTCTTGTTAAGCTACTGGGACCTCCACGACTCTTCGAACGGGCATTGCATTTCCTCATAATTTTTGGCAGCTTTTACTTGGAAGGCATAAGCAAATACTATGGGAGACCCACTCCCCAATCATGGGAATAATGTTTGTAATATGCTGTACTGTATGGCTCTTGTAAGGGGCATTTAAACCATCTTGTTAAGCTACTGCGACCTCCACGTCTCTTCTGAGGGGCATTAAAAGCGTCTTGTTAAGCTACTGGGACCTCCACGTCTCTTCTGAGGGGCATTAAAAGTGTGTTGTTATACCACTCTGACCTCCACGTCTCTTCTGAGGGGCATTAAAAGTGTCTTGTCATACCACTCTGACCTCCACGTCTCTTCTGAGGGGCATTAAAAGCGTCTTGTTAAGCTACTGGGACCTCCACGTCTCTTCTGAGGGGCATTAAAAGCGTCTTTTTAAGGTACTGGGACCTCCACCACTTTTCCGAGGGGCATTAAAAGCGTCTTGTTATGCTACTGGGACCTCCACGTCTCTTCCATGGGGCATTAAAAGCGTGTTGTTATACCACTCTGACCTCCACGTCTCTTCTGAGGGGCATTAAAAGCGTGTTGTTATACCACTGTGACCTCCACGTCTCTTCTGAGGGGCATTAAAACCGTCTTGTTATACCACTCTGACCTTCACGTCTCTTCTGAGGGACATTAAAAGCGTCTTGTTATACCACTCTGACCTCCACGTCTCTTCTGAGGGGCATTAAAAGTGTCTTGTTAAGCTACTGTGACCTCCTCGTCTCTTCTGAGGGGCATTAAAAACGTCTTGCTATACCACTCTGACCTCCACGTCTCTTCTGAGGGGCATTAAAAGCGTCTTGTTATACCACTCTGACCTCCACGTCTCTTCTGAGGGGCATTAAAACGGTCTTGTTAAGCTACTGGGACCTCCACGACTCTTCGAAAGGGCATTGCATTTCCTCATAATTTTTGGCAGCTTTTGCTTGGAAGGCATAAGCAAATACTATGGGAGACCCACTCCCCAATCATGGGAATAATGTTTGCAATATGCTGTACTGCATGGCTCTTGTAAGGGGCATTGCAAGTTTCTCCATCCTAATTTTTTGCAGCTTTTGCTTGGAAGGCATAAGAAAATACTATGGGAGACCCACTCCCCAATAATGGGAATAATGTTTGTAATATGCTGTACGGCATGGCTCTTGTATGGGGCATTGCAAGTTCCTCCGTCCTAATTTTTGGAAGCTTTTGCTTGGAAGGCATAAGCAAAGACTATGGGAGACACTCTCCAATAATGGGAATAATGTTTGTAATATGCTGTACTGCATGGCTCTTGTAAGGGGCATTAAAAGCGTCTTGTTAAGCTACTGTGACCTCCACGTCTCTTCGAACGGGCATTGCATTTCCTCAATTTTTGGCAGCATTTGCTTGGAAGGCATAAGCAAAGACTATGGGAGACCCACTCCCAATAATGGGAATAATGTTTGTAATATGCTGTACTGTATGGCTCTTGTATGGGGCATTGCAAATTCCTCCATCCTAATTTTTGGCAGCTTTTGCTTGGAAAGCATAAGCAAATACTATGGGAGACCCACTCCCCAATAATGGGAATAATGTTTGTAATATGCTGTACTGCATGGCTCTTGTATGGGGCATTGCAAGTTTCTCCGTCCTAATTTTTGGCAGCTTTTGCTTGGAAGGCATAAGCAAAGACTATGGGAGACCCACTCCCCAATAATGGGAATAATGTTTGTAATATGCTGTACTGTATGGCACTTGTAAGGGGCATTTAAACCATCTTGTTAAGCTACTGCGACCTCCACGTCTCTTCTGAGGGGCATTAAAAGCGTCTTGTTAAGCTACTGGGACCTCCACGTCTCTTCGGAGGGGCATTAAAAGTGTGTTGTTATACCACTCTGACCTCCACGTCTCTTCTGAGGGGCATTAAAAGTGTCTTGTCATACCACTCTGACCTCCACGTCTCTTCTGAGGGGCATTAAAAGCGTCTTGTTATACCACTCTGACCTCCACCTCTCTTCTGAGGGGCATTAAAAGCATCTT
The DNA here is from genome assembly GCF_046119375.1 of Phyllobates terribilis. Lineage (NCBI taxonomy): Eukaryota > Metazoa > Chordata > Amphibia > Anura > Dendrobatidae > Phyllobates > Phyllobates terribilis. Next base: position 201,820,195 of record NW_027362770.1, on the reverse strand, counting down.
GTTAAGCTACTGGGACCTCCACGTCTCTTCTGAGGGGCATTAAAAGCGTCTTGTTAAGGTACTGGGACCTCCACCACTTTTCCGAGGGGCATTAAAAGCGTCTTGTTAAGCTACTGGGACCTCCACGTCTCTTCCATGGGGCATTAAAAGCGTGTTGTTATACCACTCTGACCTCCACGTCTCTTCCATGGGGCATTAAAAGCGTGTTGTTATACCACTCTGACCTCCACGTCTCTTCTGAGGGGCATTAAAAGCGTCTTGTTAAGGTACTGGGACCTCCACCACTTTTCCGAGGGGCATTAAAAGCGTCTTGTTAAGCTACTGGGACCTCCACGTCTCTTCCATGGGGCATTAAAAGCGTGTTGTTATACCACTCTGACCTCCACGTCTCTTCCATGGGGCATTAAAAGCGTGTTGTTATACCACTCTGACCTCCACGTCTCTTCTGAGGGGCATTAAAAGCGTGTTGTTATACCACTCTGACCTCCACGTCTCTTCTGAGGGGCATTAAAAGCGTCTTGTTAAGCTACTGTGACCTCCACGTCTCTTCTGAGGGGCATTAACAGCATCTTGCTATACCACTCTGACCTCCACGTCTCTTCTGAGGGGCATTAAAAGCGTCTTGTTGTACCACTCTGACCTCCACGTCTCTTCTGAGGGGCATTAAAACGGTCTTGTTATACCACTCTGACCTCCACGTCTCTTCTGAGGGGCATTAAAACGGTCTTGTTAAGCTACTGGGACCTCCACGACTCTTCGAACGGGCATTGCATTTCCTCATAATTTTTGGCAGCTTTTGCTTGGAAGGCATAAGCAAATACTATGGGCGACCCACTCCCCAATCATGGGAATAATGTTTGCAATATGCTGTACTGCATGGCTCTTGTAAGGGGCATTGCAAGTTTCTCCATCCTAATTTTTTGCAGCTTTTGCTTGGAAGGCATAAGAAAATACTATGGGAGACCCACTCCCCAATAATGGGAATAATGTTTGTAATATGCTGCATGGCATGGCTCTTGTATGGGGCATTGCAAGTTCCTCCGTCCTAATTTTTGGAAGCTTTTGCTTGGAAGGCATAAGCAATGACTATGGGAGACCCACTCCCCAATAATGGGAATAATGTTTGTAATATGCTGTACTGCATGGCTCTTGTAAGGGGCATTAAAAGCGTCTTGTTAAGCTACTGTGACCTCCACGTCTCTTCTAACGGGCATTGCATTTCCTCAATTTTTGGCAGCATTTGCTTGGAAGGCATAAGCAAAGACTATGGGAGACCCACTCTCCAATAATGGGAATAATGTTTGTAATATGCTGTACTGTATGGCTCTTGTATGGGGCATTGTAAGTTCCTCCATGCTAATTTTTGGCAGCTTTTGCTTGGAAGGCATAAGCAAATACTATGGGAGACCCACTCCCCAATAATGGGAATAATGTTTGTAATATGCTGTACTGCATGGCTCTTGTATGGGGCATTGCAAGTTTCTCCGTCCTAATTTTTGGCAGCTTTTGCTTGGAAGGCATAAGCAAAGACTATGGGAGACCCACTCCCCAATAATGGGAATAATGTTTGTAATATGCTGTACTGTATGTCTCTTGTAAGGGGCATTAAAACCATCTTGTTAAGCTACTGCGACCTCCACGTCTCTTCTGAGGGGCATTAAAAGCGTCTCGTTAAGCTACTGGGACCTCCACGTCTCTTCTGAGGGGCTACTGCGACCTCCACGTCTCTTCCGAGGGGCATTAAAACCGTCTTGTTAAGCTACTGCAACCTCCATGTCTCTTCCAAGGGGCATTAAGTGTCTTGTTGAGCTACTGTGACCTCCACCACTTTTTCAAGGGGCATTAAAACCATCTTGTTAAGCTACTGTGACCTCCACGTCTCTTCCGAGGGGCATTAGAAATGTTGTTTTTAATTACCTCTAACCTCCACGACTCTTCCAACGGGCATTGCATTTCCTCCTAATTTTAGTCAGCTTTTGCTAACGGAGACCTACTCCCCAATAATGGGTAGAAGGTTTTTAGTACGCTGTAATCCACGTCTCTTTAAAGGTGCATTGCAGTTCCTCATAATTTTTGGAAAGCCTTCCATTCACTGCTTAGGCCAACAGTGCACAGGAGACCCAGTTGCTATAAATGGAAAAAAAGGTTTAGTTAAGGCCCTCTGACCTCCATCTCACTTCCAAGGGGCATTGGAGTGCCTCGAAATGTTTGCTAGGCATTGCACTCACTGTATGCCCTATAACTGTGTAGCCGAACCGCTCCTTTTGTTACAGAAACATATCCTACAAGACATGTGGTTGACTGGCCTGATATTGATGTGAATGGTCCCTGTTCCTCCTGCTCTTTCTCCTTTGCCACTACCTCATCCATCATTTATCACCTGAAGCTTTGTTTTAACAGGAGTCATAGAACTGGGATAGTAGCTGGAAAACATCCAGCAATCCTCGGAGGAGGTAGGATATGCGCCAAAACGCTGACCACCTCGGGCCTAGCCGCTACTACATACATGCGCTTGCATTACAAGGAACAGAAAGCAGATGCTAACTTCTATCATCATCATCATGCTCCTCACCTTGGCACTCTCAACTCCCCTGATGGAGAAGCCAGGGCCCACCGGAGGAGTCTGGTTCTCTGGTGGGCTCGTCCAATGCTGCCCTAAAGCAGGCCAGGCTAAGAAAAGTGTTTGGGTCAGTAACAGGAGAAATTGGGGCGGCTGGGGACTGTTTATGGACATCCGGCCGCCCCCAGGCAGCTGGGGACCATGTGTGGACACCCGGCCGCGGGGCGGCTGGGGACCGAGTGTGGACAACCGGCTGCCCCCTGGCGGCTGGGGACCGAGCGTGGACACTTGGCCGCCGGGCGGCTGGAGACTGAGTATGGATACCTCGCTGCCGAAGCAGCCATGAGGTAGTGGCCAGCTTTGGCCTCCTCAAAACTAAAAGGCCCCATTTCAAGTGCAAGCTAGCAGTATGGTATTGCAGCCTGGGGGTGGGTGGGTGGCAGGCTGCATACTTGCGCTTGGGGGAGGTTCAATTGAACACTGCCCTGGGACAAGGATTTGCACGAGGATAGTTGCAAGTCTGCATCTTCTGATGCGGCAAAGATCACTTCTGATGGGCACACTTTTAGGCATCAAGCTCATCAAGAGAATGCCAAGAGTGTGCAAAGCAGTCATCAAAGCAAAAGGTGGCTACTTTGAAGAACCTAGAATATAAGACATATTTTCAGTGGTTTCACACTTTTTTGTTAAGTATATAATTCCACATGTGGTAATTCATAGTTTTGTTGCCTTCAGTGTGAATGTACAATTTTCATAGTCATGAAAATACAGAAAAATCTTTAAATGAGAAGGTGTGTCCAAACTTTTGGTCTGTACTGTACACCCCATGATTGCGTAGCTCTGATACAAGAGACGGCAGGGTTTGAACATGTCTCAGATGAACCCATTGCTAATGCAGATTGAGTTTTTTGTAGATGGATTCAGATAAGATGCTGGTCGGTTCTACACTGGATACGCTGTGATCACACAACATGAGGTAATAAAAGCTGAACCGCTCCCTCCTCACCTATCGGCACAGGAAGCAGAGCTGAGGGCACTCACTGAGGTGTGTAGAGCGGCTGAGGGTAAGACGGCCAATGTGTATGCAGATAGCAGGTATTCTTTTGGAATTTGTCATGATTATGATCCAATATGGAAAGCCAGGTCGTTTCTAACATCAAATGGGAAACCTATAAAGAATGCAGAGAGCTCTGATGGAGGCTTTTTTGTTACCAAGTAAGCTTGGCGTGGTGAAGATAAAAGCTCACCTTCGAGCTGACACCAATGAAGCCAGAGGAAATGCTCTTGCGGATGCCGTCGCCAAGGAAGCAGCAAAGATGCCGAGAGTTGAGAGTCTAGCAGTGGTACAGACCGGGACCTCAGTGGCACTTGTCACTCCTGATATTCTTAAATCCCTGCAGAAACAGGCGGTTCAACAGGAAAATAAGGAGTGGTAGACGCAGGGAGCCCAGCTGACTGAGGAAGGTTTGTGGAAAAAGGGCAGTAAGCTCTGCCTGCCGCAAGCTCTTTACTCAGTGACGGCCCAGGTAACCCATGGACTAACACATTTGTCAAAAACAGCTATGTGTGCTTTGGTAGACAAGGCATGGGTGGCGCCAGGGTTCAGTACACACAGTCTTGTATGACATGTACCCGACACAACGTAAGAAAAACTGTAAAGACCCCGCAAAAACACACCCCTCGTCCGCTCTACCCGTTCCAGAGATTGCAGATTGACTATATACAACTACGACGAGTAGGGGTATAGGAGTTCGTGCTCGTGTGTGTTGATCTCTTTTCAGGTTGGCCTGAGGCATATCCAGTGCAGAAAGCGACCGTAAAGATTACTGCTCAAAAACTCATGAAGGAGGTGGTATGTAGATATGGGGTTCCTGAAGTGATTGAAAGTGATAGAGGTACGCATTTCACTGGAGAGATCATGAGAGAGATCTTAAAGTCTTTGGGAATTGAGCAGGGTTTACACACACCTTATCATCCACATAGTAGTGGGAAGGTAGAAAGACTGAATGGGACATTAAAGTTAAAGATTCAGAAGGCAAAAGAGGAAACCAGCAAACCATGGACTGAATGCTCGCCTCCAGCTCTTTTCTCAATAAGGTACACTCCAGGTAGAAAAACAGGTCTCTCTCCATATGAGATACTCTTTCGTTCAGTACCTAGAGCAGGGTCATATTTCCCACAGTCACTTGAGATGCAGAATGACAGTCTGACTAGCTATGTGCCAGCCTTGCATAATCGCCTAAACAGTGTGATAAACAGGTGTATCCTTCCATTCCAGACCCTGAATCAGTGTCTGGAACAGATGATCTCAAGCCTGGAGACTGGGTGGTCCTAAAAAGACACGTCAGAAAAAGCCTTGATCCAAGATTTGATGGGCCATTCCAAGTTCTTCTGACCACAGCAACATTCGGTGAAGCTTGAGGGAAAATCCACTTGGATACAAGCCAGCCACTGTAAACGAGTCACTCCACCAGCAGAATGATGACCTTTTTGCCAGTTCTAATGGGGATAGTGGTGGCATTGTCTCTAGCAAAGACATTAAATGCGGTTCTGAATGATGACTGGGATAATAATTTCATTAGACATCACCAAGTACTTTTAAAAGATATGGACACGAGTAAATTACCAAAAGACTGTTGGATTTGCACTCACAGTCCTGTGAGCTCCAATACTATGCCTTATTAAGCCATTCCAGTGTCTTTGAAAGAAATGTTCTATTGGAGTAACCGCACTTTTCACACTAAGCTAGATAACAACAGGAAAGAGAAAGCTGTAGGTTTGCCTGTAGCTGCACGGGTGACAGAGCCATGGTTGTTGTTCAACAGGAGTGGTCCGCCTCTAAGACCGACAGGAATGCCTTGGGCTTCTAGTCGTGTCGACCTCTCCTGCTATCCGAACTTCACCTCTTGCAGCTGCATCCACATAAGATCCAGAGACGTCGCTTTCTCTACAGTATTCTGAGTGTAACGGGTCTGTACCGACATCACACAGTATGTAGCTGAGTATTCTGATTGTAGTGGGTACATGTGAAAAAGACTTAGGTATACTAATAGATCATAGACTGAACATGAGTCAACAGTGTGATGCAGCAGCAAAAAAGGCAAATACAATTCTGGGATGTATTAACAGAAGCATAGAGTCTAGATCACGTGAAATCATTATTGGTCTTTACTCCTCTTTGGTCAGACCTCATCTGGAATACTGTGTACAGTTTTGGGCACCACATTTTAAAAAAGACATCGACAAACTGGAGCAAGTTCAGAGAAGAGCGACCAGAATGGTGACTGGTCTGCAAACCATGTCCTATGAGGAACGGTTGCAGGATCTGGGAATGTTAACTGCAAAAAAGAAGACTGAGAGGAGACTTAATAGCTGTCTACAAATATCTTAAGGGCTGTCACATTGTAGAAGGATCATCCTTATTCTCATTTGCAGAAGGAAAGACTAGAAGCAATGGGATGAAACTGAATGGAGGAGACCCAGATTAGATATTAGAAGACACTGTATGACAGTTAGGGTGATTAATGAGAGGAACAGGCGGCCACGAGAGGTGGTGAGTTCCCCTTCAATGGACGTCTTCAAACAGAGGCTGGACAGACATCTGTCTGAGATGATTTAGTGAATCCTGCTTTGAGCCGGGGGTTGGACCAGATGACCCAGGAGGTCCCTTCCAACTCTACCATTCTATGATTCTATGATTACTAGATGGTGGCCCGATTCTAATGCATCGGGTATTCTAGAATAGGTATGCGGCCGACCGGGCGCAATCAGCAGAGCTGTGTTTAAATTTGGTGGCAAAATCGCTGATTGGTCACGGCCGGCGGTCGCGACTAATCAGCAGAGCAGGGTTTAAATTTTGCGCCAATAATGCAGATTGGTTGCGGCCGGCGGTCGCGACCATTCAGCAGAGCGGTGTTTAAATTTGGCGGCAATAATGCTGATTAGTCGCGGCCGGCAATTTGGCGCCAACAATGCTGATTAATCACGGCCAGCAACCGCGACCAATCAGCAGAGCGGGGTTTAAATTTGGTGCCAAAATCGCTGATTGGTGGCGGCTGGCGGTCGCAACCAATCAGCAGAGCGGGGTTTAAATTTGGCGCCAATAATGCTGATTGGTCGCGGTCGGCAACCGCGATCAATCAGCAGAGCGGGGTTTAAATTTGGAGCCAAAAATCGCTGATTGGTCGTGGCCAGTGGCCCCGACCAATCAGCAGAGCATTGTTTAAATGTGGCGGCAAGATCGGTGATTGGTCGCGGCCGCTATTTAAATGTGGCGCCCAAATCGGTGATTGGTCGCAGGCAGCGGCCGCGACCAATCAGCAGAGCGGTGTTTAAATGTGGAGCCAAGATCGGTGATTGGTCACGGCCGATATTTAAATTTGGCGCCCAAATCGGTGATTGGTCGCGGGCAGCGGCCGCGACCAATCGGCAGAGCGGTGTTTGACTTTAGCGCCAAGATCACTGATTGGTCGCGTGCGGAGAGCGCAACCAATCAGCGAATCGTATTGGTGAGGACCGGGAAGCGGAATCGTATTAGTGAGGATCGGGGAGCGGCGCTGCCTGTGCGGATACTTCCGCTGCGAGAAGCCGGGACATGAGTGACTGCTCGCAGCAGAAGTATACCGACCCCTTCACACCCTAGCCGCATGGATGTCAGCGCCGCTCCCTGGTCCTCCCTTCACACCCTAGCCGCATGGATGTCAGCGCCGCTCCCCGGTCCTCCCTTCACACCCTAGCCGCATGGATGTCAGCGCCGCTCCCCGGTCCTCCCTTCACACCCTAGCCGAATGGATGTCAGCGCCGCTCTCCGGTCCTCCCTTCACACCCTAGCCGCATGGATGTCAGCGCTGCTCCCCGGTCCTCCCTTCACACCCTAGCCGCAGATGTCCCCACAGTATCCGCATGGTGTTACAAAGGTCCGGACATTTGTGTTAAAAATCGCTGATTGGTCGCCGAAACTGGGCGCGACCAATCACCGATTTTGGCGCCACATTTAAATAGCGTCGGCGACCAATCAGCGATTTTTAAGACAAATGTCCGGACCTTTGTAACACCATGCGGATACTGTGGAGACATCAGCGGCTAGGGTGTGAAGGGAGGACCGGGGAGCGGCGCTGCGGGTCGGGATACTTCTGCTGCGAGCGCCCGCTCATGTCCCGGCTTCTCGCAGCAGAAGTATCCGCACAGGCAGCGCCGGTGACATCCATGCGGCTAGGGTGTGAAGGGAGGACCGGGGAGCGGCGCTGACATCCAATTGGTCGCAGCCGCTATTTAAATGTGCCGCACAAATCGGTGATTGGTCGCGGTCTTGGCCCCCGACCAATCACTGATCTTGCCGCAAAAGTTAAACACTACTGTGCTGGCTGGTCGCGGACGCTGCCCGCGACCAATCACCGATTTGGGCGCCAAATTTAAATATCGGCCGCGACCAATCACCGATCTTGGCTCCACATTTAAACACCGCTGTGCTGATTGGTCGCGGACGCTATTTAAATGTGGCGACAAAATCGGTGATTGGTTGCGCTCAGCGTCGGCGACCAATCAGCACAGCGGTGTTTAAATGTGGAGCCAAGATCAGTGATTGGTCGGGTCCGAAGAGCGCGACCAATCATCGAATCGTCTTGGTGAGCACCGGGGAGCGGCGCTGCCTGTGCGGATACTTCCGCTGCGAGAAGCCGGGACATGAGCGGGTGCTCGCAGCAGAAGTATCCCGACCCGCAGCGCCGCTCCCCGGTCCTCTCTTCCGCATGGAGGTCAGCGACGCCGGCGGTCCTTCCGCTGCTACCGGCCGGGAGATGAGCGCCTCGCGGCTGCATCGCTGCTGAGCTCCGTCCCGCAGATGAGCCGCTAACAGCCGCCATCTTTTTTCAGAAATCCCGCGGTGCTGATTGGCCGCTGCCGGACCAAAGAGCGACGCGGGATTTCCTGGACAGACAGACAGACAGACGGGATAAGACGATTATATATATAGATATGTGTGTGTATATATTTATTTTCATTTTTTTATGGAACTGACTTAAAACAACCTAGAAATAACAAAACTAACGCTAGCAATCTAGAACCAGGAGGCATAGGTTCAGGTGGAGGAAGAGGTGGATCTGGCGGTATAGATGGAAGAGGCACTGTTTGTGTTTGTGTTTTTTTTTTCTTTTTTTGGGGGGGAAGTTACCTAAAAGAACATACAAGAACCGAAAATAAACTAACAACTACAACCAGGTGGCGGAGGTCCAACTGGAGATGGACGTGGTGGTGTAGCTGGAAGACTAGGAGGTAGCCAACACTGTTTTTTGGGTTTTTTAATTGGGGAGGCACCCAAATGAACAAATGGCAAATAGAGTTGAATACTGGCTCAGTGCGGCTGTTATAGTTGTCTAGTCATCTAAACTTATGGACAAGTCCTGTGGGATCTACGCCTGGTTCATTTTAATGAGTGTTAGCTTCCCCAAGTTGGCTGTGGACAGGCGGATGCGTCTGTCTGTGATCACTCCCCCTGCCGTGCTAAACATACTTTCTGACATGACACTTCCCGCAGGGCAGGCCAGCACCTCCAAGGCATAAAGGGCAAGTTCAGGCTATGTGTCCAATTTGAAGACCCAGAAGTTAAATGGGGCAGACCCATAAGTTAGTACGTAGAGAAGTGTGGACAAGTACTCTTCCATCATGTTGTTGTAATGCTGGCTCCTGCTAATACAGACAGTCTCAGACGGTGGTGCCAGATGCGGCATGCTCATAAAGTTTTATGGCTTCCAAAGTGCTGGCGGTGCCCCAGCTGTCTTGGCGACGACTTCCTCCTCCGCCTTGTTCTTCCACCGAGTCTCCACTGTCAGGTGTGAACACCGTCAGTAGTGTCTCTACCAGCCTGTGCTTGTATTCCCAGATTTTAGAATCCCGCTCCAGTGGCGGAATGATGGTATATGGTCCTTGTAGCAGGAATCCAGCAGGGTGACCACCCAGTAATCGGCACTGGTAACAATACGGGCAACTCGGTGATCATTCCGCAAGCACTGCAGCATATATTGGCTTGTTTGCCAGGATGACCAGAGGCAACGACAAGCTGTCCTCGGTGGAAAGTATATCGTCTGGGTCCTCTGTAACCCCCCCCATCCATGCTCCAGTGATGCCTGTGAGCTGATCTGAGTGCCACCCTGCTGTGATCACGGTTGTTCCACCTCCTTCTCACCATCCTCCCAAATTGTCCCCTGGTTATACAGTTAGGTACCTGACCACTGTTGGGACAGTAACCCACCCTCCGAGCCATGTGTGGACAACAGGCCAGTAACCTACCCTCCGAGACATATGTGGACAACAGGCCTGATAAAGGTGTGAATTGTCCCTGCTCCTCTTCCTCCTGTGCCACCACCTCATCCATCAATGCCTAAATTGCTTTTTTCCAGCAGGTATATAAGTGTTATAGTAACGCTGATGATGGTGTCATCAGTGCTCGCCATATTGCTGAAGTATTCAAAGCAGCGAAACATGGCACACATCTCCCGCATGGAGGCCCACTCATTGGTAGTGAAGTGGTGTTGTTCCGCAGAGCGACTCACCCGTGCGTGCTACAGCTGAAACTCCACTATTGCCTGCTGCTGCTCGCACAGTCTCTCCAGCATATGCAAGGTGGACTTCCATCTTGTGGGTACGTCGCATGAGGCCATGAACGGGAAGGAAGAAGTGACGCTGCAGCGCAGACAGGCGAGCAGCAGCAGGGCGAGATGCCGAAAGCGCCCGCACTTTCAGCAGCAGCTCCGACATATGTAAGTAGTTTTTTATGAAGCTCTGCACTACTAAGTTGAGCACATGCGCCAGGCAAGGGATGTGCGTCAAACTGGTTAGGCCCAGAGCTGCTATGAAATTTTGCCCATTATTGCACACCACCAGTCCGGGCTTGAGGTTCACCAGCACCAACCACTCATCAGTCTGCTGTTTGATCCCAGTCCACACCTCTTGTGCGTTGTAGTATTTGTGCCCAAAACAGGAGTTTAAGAACAGCCTGCTGTCGTTTCACCCTGGTGGTGCTGAAGTTGATGGAGCAGGTGTCATTGTGACCAGATGAGGAGATGGTGGAGGAAGTGGAGTAGGCGGAAACCTCAACAGAGAAACGTCCAGCAATCCTCAGTGGTGGTAGGACATGAGCTAGAACGCCTATTGCCTGTGTTCTAGCTGCCACTATATTTACCCAGTGGGTAGTTACAGAGATGTAACTTTCCTGGCCATGCTTACTGGTCCACGTATCACTGGTTATGTGGACATCGCCACTGATGGAGTTGCACAGTGCTCGACTTATTTCGTCTGCAACATGTGTGTGCAGGGCAGGGTTCACACTCCTGGTAAAGTTGTGGCAGCTGGGAACAATGTACTGCGGGACAACCACTGCCATCAGTTTTTTTAAGACTGTCCATCTCCACCAGCCCGAAAGTTAGCATTTCAAAGACCAATAATGTTAGCATGCTGTAATTCAGGACCATGGCTCATGGGTGGGTAGGGGGATATCTCCTCTTTCTCTCGAGGGTTTGGGTGATGGAAAGCTGAACACTTCCATGGGGCAGTGTGGAGATGCTCCGTGACACTGGTGGTGGTGCTGTCACATCCTCTCTTTGCGGGGAGGCAGGTGGCCCTGTTGATCTTGAGCGGAAGGAAGAGGCCGAGACTGTAGCAGCAGAGGGAGCAGGAAGAGGCTCACATCTGTTATGCTTTTTAAGGTGTGTACTCCATTGCACCTCGTGCTTTAAATTCAGATGCCTCTTCATGAAGGTGATGCTAAGATTTGTGCCTCGCTTCAGGCTCTGACAGCACAGCGTGCAAGCCACCCGTCGCTTGTCGTCAACACATTACCTGAAGAAATACCACTCCAAGGAGCTCTTTTGAGTGGGCTTTGGTGTGCTGATCTCAGCGGTGCGGTGGGCAGTAGTTGCCAAAGTACTAGCTAGGGGCGACCCGCTGTGCCTCTGTACCCTGCTTCCTCATTGCTGTGCTGCTGGAGCAGAGTGACCAGCGTGACCACCTCCTCTTCTTCCAAACTACGCACGTCAGTAGGATGGCCTCCACTCCATGTGGGGGTCTAGGACCTCATCATCCATCTCAATCATCTTCCACCCTCACCCCTGCCCTCTTTGCCGGCCTCCACACTGCAGAAAGACGCTGCAAATGGCAACTGAGTTTCGTCATCCTCTGACATGTGCTGAGGTGGTTCATTAACCGTAGGCTGTAGCCCTCTGACTTCTCATGCCCAACCTAACAAATGGTTGGGCATCAGTGCACTCAGTCTCGTCCACTTCTGGGTCTGGGCAGGTGGATGGGCCACGGAAGCCCATCCAGCGGAGTCATTAATAAGCAGACGTTACTGCTGCATGACAGGGGTGAGGTGGAAGCCGGATGACCATGGTCCTCCCGTGCCACCTGCGCACTTTCTTCACTGGACCGGGTGGAAGAGAAGGCGAAGGAACTTGAGCCACTCTCAGCCATTAAATCTAACACTTTTTCAACATCTCGTGGCCTCACCATTTGTGCAGTGGTATTCGGCCCAAAGAAAGGATGCATAATGTCCTATGTGCCTGCGTGCACCAGAGGAAGGTGTATGGTACGGCTGTGGTGTCTCAGGAAGTGCCCACAGCCTAAAAAGCTTGTTGATTGGGTTCGGATGCCTAATAAAGTTTGTTGAAAGACTGCAGCGCAGTAAACCGGACATCCTGTGAAAAGTCTGTGGTTCATATACCGCGGCTGGTTCCACTAATAGGCCGATTATTGGAGAACTCACAGTGAGCGTATGATATATACACCTCAGATTCCAACGCATTGAATATATATATATTATATACACTGAATATATATATATTATATACACTGTATATATACCTCGGTATGGTCACTGCCAACTCCACAATAACCAAAGAAAGACTATTTGCTGCCACCACAAATGGTTTACAAGCCCACTGGACACCGTAAAGGTAGCGTATGGTTTTCAGAACAAAAGGAATAGAACTGCTAAATATTAAATTTAATCCAGAAAGATAGGCAGTGTTTATAAAAATATACAAAAGACTAGATGGTGGCCCGATTCTAATGCATCGGGTATTCTAGAATATGTATGCGGCCGACCGGGCGCAATCAGCAGAGCGGGGTTTAAATTTGGCGCCAAAATCGCTGATTGGTAGCGCACGGCGGTCGCGACCAATCAGCAGAGCGGGGTTTAAATTTGCCGCCCATATCGCTGATTGTTCGCCGGGGAGCGGCGCTGCCTGTGCGGGTACTTCTGCTGCGAGCAGCTGGGACATGAGCGGGCGCTCGCAGCAGAAGCATCCCGACCAGCGGCGCCGCTCCTCGGTCCTCCGTTCACACTTGCCGTCGGGAGATCAGAGCGTTTAAATTTGGCGCCAATCTCGCTGATTGGTCGCGGCTGGAGTCCGCGACCAATCAGCAGAGCGTTGTTTAAATTTTGCGGCAAGATCGCTGATTGGTCGCGGGCAGCGTCCGCGACCAATCAGCACAGCAGTGTTTAAATGTGGCGCCAAGATCGGTGATTGGTCGTGGCCGCTATTTAAATGTGGCGCCCAAATCGGTGATTGGTTGCGGGCAGCGGCCGTGACCAATCAGCAGAGCGGTGTTTAACTTTAGCGCCAAGATCACTGATTGGTCGCGGGCGGAGAGGACCGGGGAGCGCCGCTGCCTGTGCGGCTACTTCCGCTGCAAGAAGCCGGGAGATGAGCGACTGCTCGCAGCAGAAGTATACCGACCCGCAGCGGCGCTCCCCGGTCCTCCCTTCCGCATGGAGGTCAGCGGCACCGGTGGTCGGGGTCCTTCTGCTGCTACCGGCCGGGAGATGAGCGCCTCGCGCCGGTCATCTCACGGCTGCATCTCCGTCCGGCAGATGAGCCGCTAACGGCCGCCATCTTTTTTCAGAAATCCCGCGGCGCTGATTGGCCGCTGCCGGACCAATGAGCAACGCGGGATTTCCAGGACAGACAGACAGACAGACAGATAGACAGACGGGATAAGACGATTATATATATAGACTAGATGGTGGCCCGATTCTAATGCATCGGGTATTCTAGAATATGTATGCGGCCGACAGGGAGCAATCAGCAGAGCGGTGTTTAAATTTGGCGCCAAAATCGCTGATTGGTCGAGGCCGGCAAAAGTGACCAATCACCAAAGCGGTGTTAAAATTTGGCGGCTATATCGCAGATTGGTCACGGCCGGCGGTCGCGACTAATCAGCAGAGCGGGGTTTAAATTTGGCGCCAATAATGCTCATTGGTCACGGCCAGCGAACGCGACCAATCAGCAGAGCGGTGTTTAAATTTGCCGCCAAAATCGCTGATTGGTCGCGGCCGGCAACTGCGACCAATCAGTAAAGCGGTGTTGAAATTTGGCGACTATATCGCTGATTGGTCACGGCCGGCGGTCACGACTAATCAGCAGAGCGGGGTTTAAATTTTGCGCCAATAATGCTGATTGGTCGCGGCCAGGGAACGTGACCAATCAGCGGAGCGGGGTTTAAATTTTGCGGCAATAATGCTGATTGGTCACGTTCGCTGGCCGCGACCAATCAGCAGAGCGGTGTTTAAATTTTGCGGCAATAATGCTGATTAGTCGCGGCCGGCAATTTGGCGCTAACAATGCTGATTAGTCGCGGCCGGCAACCGCGACCAATCAGCAGAGCGGGGTTTAAATTTGGCGCCAAATCGCTGATTGATCGCGGCCGGCGATCGCTCTGCTGATTGGTCGCAATCGCCGGCCGCGATCAATCAGCGATTTGGCGCCAAATTTAAACCCCGCTCTGCTGATTGGTCGCGGTTGCCGGCCGCGACTAATCAGCATTGTTAGCGCCAAATTGCCGGCCGCGACTAATCAGCAGAGCGGTGTTTAAATTTGGCGCCAAAAATCGCTGATTGGTCTCGGCTGGCAACTGCGACCAATCAGCAGAGCGGGGTTTAAATTTGGCGCCAATACTGCTGATTGGTCGCGGACGGCGACTGCGACCAATCAGCAGAGCGGGGTTTAAATTTGGCACCAATAATGCTGATTAGTCGCGGCTAGCATCCGCGACCAATTAGCAGAGCGGGGTTTAAATTTGGCGCCAAAATCGCTGATTGGACGCGTCTAGCGTCCGCGACCAATCAGCAGAGCGGTGTTTAAATTTGGTGCCAAGCTCGCTGATTGGTCGCGACTGGCGTCCGCGACAAATCATCACAGTAGTGTTTAAATGTGGCGGCAAGATCGGTGATTGGTCGCGGCCGCTATTTAAATGTGGCGCGACCAATCAGCGGCCGCGACCAATCAGCAGAGCGGTGTTTAACTTTAGCGCCAAGATCACTGATTGGTCGCGTGCGGAGAGCGCGACCAATCAGCGAATCGTATTGGTGAGGACCGGGGAGCGGAATCGTATTAGTGAGGACCGGGGAGCGCCGCTGCCTGTGCGGCTACTTCCGCTGCGAGAACCCGGGAGATGAGCGACTGCTCGCAGCAGAAGTATCCCGACCCGCAGCGCCGCTCCCCGGTCCTCTCTTCACACCCTAGCCGCTGATGTCCCCACAGTATCCGCAAGGTGTTACAAAGGTCCGGACATTTGTGTTAAAAATCGCTGATTGGTCGCTGGCGCTGCCCGCGACCAATCACCGATTTGGGCGCCAAATTTAAATATCGGCCGCGACCAATCACCGATCTTGGCTCCACATTTAAACACCGCTGTACTGATTGGTCACGGACGCTATTTAAATGTGGCGCCAATATCGATGATTGGTCGCGCCCAGCGTCGGCGACCAATCAGCACAGCGGCGTTTAAATTTGCCGCCCATCTCGCTGATTGGTTGCGGTCGGCCGGCCACCGCGACCAATCAGCAGAGCGGCGTTTAAATTTGCCGCCCATCTCGCTCATTGGTCGCAGCGGCCGGCCGCGATTAATCAGCAGAGCGGCGTTTAAATTTCCCGGCCATCTCGCTAATTGGTCGCGGCCAGCCACAGCGACCAATCAGCGTCGTATTAGTGTGGGCCAGGGAGCGGCGCTGCTTGTGCGGCTCCGTATTAGTGAGGATCGGGGAGCGGCGCTGCCTGTGCGGCTCCTTCTGCTGCGAGAAGCCGGGAGATGAGCGGCTGCTCGCAGCAGAAGCATCCCGACCGGCGGCGCCGCTCCCTGGTCCTCCGTTCACACTTGCTGTCGGGAGATCAGCGGGCCAAGCCGCTGATCTTCCGACGTTAGCCGCATGGAGGTCAGCGGCGCCGGTCGGGGTAGTTGTGCTGCTAGCGCCGCTCATCTCCCCGCTGCATCGCCGCTGACCTGCGTCCGCCAGATGAGCCGCTAACGGCCGCCATCTTTTTTCAGAAATCCCGCGGCGCAGATTGGCCACTGCCGGACCAATGAGCGACGCGGGATTTCCAGGACAGACAGACAGACGGGATAAGACAATTATATATATAGATTTTACAAAGGGGACAAAACAATACAGTATATACAGTTACATAAAATAAACAGGATTAATACAAGAAACTTAATAAACCTGACGTGACTGCAATGGCTTCAGATTTATGAAGGGAAGCGCTCTTAATGAAAATGTCCGAAAACGTGGATCAATCCTTCTGTGTGAGAGGAGGGGGAGAGGTGAATGCCCCCTCCCTGGAGAGGCCTTAGGGATTTTAATTTTTCTATGACACACATGTATACATAATACCTGGCTATATACAGATACACACATACAGACATCTATATATATATAATCGTCTTATCCCGTCTTTCTGTCTGTCCTGGAAATCCCGCGTCGCTCATTGGTCCGGCAGCGGCCAATCAGCGCCGCGGGATTTCTGAAAAAAGATGGCGGCCGTTAGCGCTCACCTGCGGAACGGAGATGCAGCCGGGAGATGACCGGCGCGAGGCGCTCATCTCCAGCCCGCTAGCAGCAGAAGGCCCCCGACCGCCGGCGCCGCTGACCTCCATGCGGATAGGGTGTCAAGGGAGGACCGGGGAGTGGTGCTGCGGGTCGGGATACTTCTGCTGCGAGCAGTCGCTCATCTCCCGGCGCTTCCCGGTCCTCACCAATACGATTCGCTGATTGGTCGCGCTCTCCGGCCGCGACCAATCAGTGATCTTGGCGCAAAAGTTAAACACCGCTGTGCTGATTGGTCGCGGCCGCTGCCCGGTCCTCCCTTGACACCCTAGCCGCTGATCTCCCGACAGTAGCCGCATGGTGTTACTAAGGTCTGGACATTTGTGTTCAAAATCGCTGATCATCGATTTGGGCGCCACATTTAAACACCGCTGTGCTGATTGGTCGCGGACCCTATTGAAATGTGGCGCCCAAATCTGTGATTGGTCGCGGGCAGCGTCGGCGACCAATCAGCACAGCGGTGTTTAACTTTTGCGGCAAGATCAGTGATTGGTCGCGGCCGAAGATCGCGACCAATCACCGATTTGTGCGCCACATTTAAATAGCGGCCGCGACCAATCACCGATCTTGCAGAGACATTTAAACACCGCTGTGCTGATTGGTCACCGACGCTGCCCGCGACCAATCACCGATTTGGGCGCCACATTTAAATAGCGTCCGCGACCAATCAGCACAGCGGTGTTTAAATGTGTTTGCAGAATCGGTGATTGGTCGCGGGCGCTATTTAAATGTGGCGCCCAAATCGGTGATTGGTTGCGGATGCTGCCCGCGACCAATCATCACAGCAGTGTTTAACTTTTGGGCCAAGATCAGTGATTGGTCACCGCGAGAGATCGCGACCAATCATCGAATCATATTGGTGAGGACCGGGGAGCGCCGCTGCCTGTGCGGCTACTTCCGCTGCGAGAACCCGTGACATGAGCGGGCGCTCGCAGCAGAAGTATCCCGACCAACAGCGCCGCTCCCCGGTCCTCCCTTCACACCCTAGCCGCATGGAGGTCAGCGTCGCCGGCGGTCGGGAGATGAGCGCCTCGCGCCGGTCATCTCCCGGCTGCATCGCCGCTGAGCTCCATCCCGCAGATGAGCCGCTAACGGCCGCCATCTTTTTTCAGAAATCCCGCGGCGCTGATTGGCCGCTGCCGGACCAATGAGCGACGCGGGATTTCCTGCACAGAAAGACAGACAGACAGATAGACAGACAGACCGACGGGATAAGACGATTATATATATAGATCGTCTTATCCCGTCTGTCTGTCCTTCTATCCAGGAAATCCCGGTCGCTGATTGGTCCAGCCGCGGGATTTCAGAACAAGATGGCGGCCGTTAGCGGCTCATCTGCCGGACGGAGGTCAGCGGCGATGCAGCCGGGAGATCACCCTCACCCTCAGACGCTCCCGCGCACACCCTCAGACGTGCACACCCTCAGACGCGCACACCCTCAGACGCACACCACCACTGGAGCTGGTGGTAAGGTGGCAGCTCCAGTGGTGGTGGAGAGGAGGCTGCGTGGTCATTGCAGGCTGTAGCTTTCTTGAAGAGATGGGCTTTCAAGTTTTATCTGAAGGATCCGAATGTGGTGGATAATCTGACGTGTTGGGGCACAGAATTCCACAGATATTCGGGAGAAGTCTTGGAGGTGATTGGGTGAGTAAGTGCGGAGGAGAGAAGGAGGTCTTGGGAGGACCGGAGGTTACGTGAGGGAATATATCAGGAGATTAGTTCAGAGATGTACGGAGGAGAGAGGTTATGGACGGCTTTGTAGGTCAGCTTTAGTAGTTTGAACTGGATACGCTGGGGGAATGGGAGCCAATGAAGGGATTTGCAGAGATTAGAAATGGAGGAGCAGCGAGGAGAAAGATGAATTAATCGTGCAGCAGAGTTATGGACAGACTGGAGAGGTGCGAGAGTGTTAGCAGGTAGGCCACAGAGGAGGATGTTGAGGAAGGGACTGATTCTGGAAAGTCTTAGTTACTTACCGGTAACGTGATTTTTCTAAGCCCATGACAGCACCACGAGAGAGGGAATCCACCCACCAAGGACAGGAAACCTACACGCTTAAAAGGGGCCGGTCCTGCCTCTCGCCTCAGTTTGGTTAACAGAGCATGAGAGAACCGCCAAGGTTAGTAAGAACAAAACATCATAAGATATACAGAACAAAATGACCCTACTCGTCTTTTTTTTTTTTTTTTTATTGCCAAAAAAAAAAAAAAGAGGCAACAACCAGATACCTATATATCCATACAAACACCCATTCCAAAACACCTTATAAGAGTGAGTGAATATCCAACTAAAAGGGAGTGCTCCCACCAACGTGAAGGGAGGGAATATAAGGGTGCTGTCATGGGCTCCGGTAAGTAACTAAGACTTTATTCGTTCTCCCATGACAGCACCACGAGAAAATTACAGAGAATGTAGAAACTAGGGGGGGACCACAGCCTGGAGCACCCTTCTCCCAAAGGTGAGGTCGGAAGAGTCACCCATGTGCAACCTATAGTGTTGGAAAAAGGTATTTGGAGAGAACCAGGTAGCAGCCCTACATATCTCCTCTATGGAGACACCCGTTTTCTCCGCCCAGGAGGTCGCCTTCCTTCCCACTTGATGAATAGGCCAGAGCAATAGCGCCCCTGATCCAAAGAGCAATGGTGAGTTTCAAAACCCTACAACCTTTTTTAATCCCCTGGTGACAAACAAAGAGGGATCTCTCCTTCCTAAACCCTTCAGTGACAGACAGTTATGTGATTATGCACCTCCTAACATCTAGGGTGTGTAGCTTGTCCTCTACCGGATTTTGGGGGTTGGGACAAAAGGAAGGTAGATTAATCTCCTGGGTTCTGTGGAAGCGGGTAGCTACCGTAGGGAGGTACGCCGGATCTGGTTTGAAGACTACCCTATCCTCCAGGATCTGTGTGTAGGGTGGAACCGCAGAGAGACTCTGGATATCACTTAGGCTGTGTGCCCACGATGCGTTTTTGGTGCGTCTTTGCAGCACGTAAACGCTCCAGAAACGCATTGCATAGTGTGATGCAGCAGACATCCCTTTAATGATTCAGTGTGTTTTGAATGACCATGTACCTTCCCCTTTAAGTGACTGGTCACATGCCCGTGACATCACACAGGCCCTTATGCACACAGAAGGTCTAGACACATGACTGTGACATCAGTTAAGGTCCTATCTGTGTGTGTGCTGCAGTATATATAAACCCTGTGTGTTCCTGTGTGGGTGTGTTCCGGTGTGTAGGAGTTCCTGGGTGTTGGGAGCTCCTGTGTGGACACCGTGTGAGAGGCACGAGGCTGTTCCCTGTGTGTATGGGGGGGAACACCGCTCGTGTGAGGCCTGGTGGACTCCGGTGGAGGTGAAGCCTGGATCCCTGTGTGAGAGTGTGGGGGATGCCAGTAAGCCTCGGAGTGCCACACAAGCGTCCTGAAGGGTGAAGCTTGGGTATGATATCTATAATATGCCAGTAAGCCTTAAAGGGAGTGACGGCTGGAGACCACGTGTGGTAAGCCGTAGAGCCACAGTGGTGGCGTATGAAAAGGACTATAACAGCTGAAGTCGGCAAAGGTAATACTCGTGTGTTA
The DNA here is from genome assembly GCF_046119375.1 of Phyllobates terribilis. Taxonomy (NCBI): domain Eukaryota; kingdom Metazoa; phylum Chordata; class Amphibia; order Anura; family Dendrobatidae; genus Phyllobates; species Phyllobates terribilis. The sequence continues at coordinate 201,800,180 of NW_027362770.1, read as the reverse complement.
TGGACATTTATATGGACATTGCTTTAGTATTACCTTGCGGAAGGCTGTAATTAGAGCCAAGTGGGCCGGTCTGCCACTTGGGCTCGTGGACTTTATCAGTGTGTCGGCGGGCCACGGAGTTGGACCCGGAAAGAAGCTGTTTATGAAGTGTAATAAACTGCTGAGCATTGTTTGAAAACGGAAAGCATATCATATGTGAGTTGATTGACGCAGCGAAGCGAGTATCCCCCAGGATAATGATAAGCGCTGCCTTACATGTGGTGGAGAATGCGGGCAACTACAGTCTGGTTGCTAGGGGCAGCTGCAGTCTGGTTGCTAGGGGCAGCTGCAGTCTGGTTGCTAGGGGCAGCTGCAGTCTGGTTGCTAGGGGCAGCTGCAGTCTGGTTGCTAGGGGCAGCTGCAGTCTGGTTGCTAGGGGCAGCTGCAGTCTGGTTGCTGGGAGCAACTGCAGTCTGGTTGCTGGGAGCAACTGCAGTCTGGTTGCTGGGAGCAACTGCAGTCTGGTTGCTGGGAGCAACTGCAGTCTGGTTGCTGGGAGCAACTGCACAGGTCGACGAGTGTGGTAAAGCATCTTGCTGCAAATCGGCGGGGTTGTGAAGGTCGTCGTCGCACTCAAACCTGGTTTGCTGTGGCTCGGCGGGGCTCACGAAGGTCAAAGCATCTTGCTGCAACTCGGCGGGGTTGCGAAGGTTGTCGTCGAACTCAAACCTGGTTTGCTGTGGCTCGGCGGGGCTCACGAAGTTCAAAGCATCTTGCTGCAACTCGGCGGGGTGGCGAAGATTGACGTCGCACTCAAATCCTGTTTTGCGGTGGCTCGGCGGGGCCACGAAAAATTTTTTGGGGAGAGCGGTGAAGTTCAAGTGTGAACAGTGTACCGTGATGGCTGTGAGCAAAGCAGCAGAGGTGTCTGGAGCTAATGAGCGTTTGAAGGGCCGGTTGGGACCGGAGCAGGTATTTGAGAAACTCTTACAGGACATGGTGCGGGAACCACAGGAGCTGTGGACACCGTATAGAATGGCGGCGGTGGTCCATTCTATGAACTCTCCGGGGGCGCCCGTGTTGTCCCAGAGTGCCCGGGGAGATGGTAAGAGATCTTGTGAACTGAGTTCTAAGACTGTCGCTGATGTTTTTTGTAAAAATTCCCTTACAGGTGTTGTTGTTAAAAAGGGGGCAGAGTCTAAAAAGGGGGCGGATTTTCACAAGAGTGTGGAGTGTAGAAAACTGGAAATTGTTGATGATTGTGGGTGGGTACCTCCTAAAAATGACAAGGTGACCGTTGATAACAGGGTAGCTCCAGTGGAAGGGGGTGACGTCAAAGTGGGAGGTGACCTGTTAGTCCACAACACCATGGGGAGTGACACAACGGAAGTAGAAGGAGAGGTCAGTCAGGAGGGGATAGATGAGGTGAGGAAGTCCCCATCTCGTAGACGGCGCAGGGGCCACAAAAAGGTTGCTCCTGTACTCTTTGCTGAAAGTGAAAGTAAAGAAAATGTAATGGTGTGTGCCATTGTTTCAAGTGTTGGTCCTCCTTCAGAGGCAGAAGAGGAGGTGACGGACCTGGAGAACGTGTCCTCAGACCAGCGGAGCCTGGAGTCTGAACGACAGAGGGTATACCAGGTTGTGAAGAACTTACAGCGAGATCTAAAGGGAAGCAACGAGGAAGTTGTCCAGTGGAAGGAGATGTTCCACGCAATTAAGGACCACCACCGCAAAATCAAGGAAGAGGTTTTGTAGTTAAAGCTTGAGAAGGAGGCGCTGCAGGATGGAGTTTCTGGACATGAACAAATCCTAGAACGACTACGCAAACAGCTCAACCAGGAGCTGTGTGACTCCAAGAAGGAGTGTGGTGAACTCAGTAGGGAACTGCAACAGATTAAGAGAGATTATGAGGATCTCCTCAAGGTGAAAGAAAAACTAGAGGAGGATAAGGCGGGTGCAGAGCAAGTGCGCCAAGTGGTTGAGACCACTCTGCAAGACACCCGTGAGGAGAATGATGATCTCCGGGGAAAGACACTAGATCTGGAAGCTCAGGTGAAAGAGCTACAGATGTCGTGTGATACTCTCCAGAAGGCGGAGACGTACCTTAAGGAAACAGTCAGCAAGATGGAAGCTGAGCGAGAGAAGATGAAGGAGTCCATCGGAAAAGCCACAGACCAGGGCCAGGAGTTGACCGCTGGTGATGGGAGGTATGAAGCAGATACCTCCACGAGTGATGTGGGCTCGGAGGAATCGGTGGATGTCGGAGCCGAGATCAAGCAGCTCAAGGAGTTGCTACAAGCCCAGTGGACGCAAGAGAAGCGTGAGAGACTGGCTATTGAGAGCCGAGAGGGCGCATTGGAGACGGAGAGGTCTGAGAGAGCTCTGCTGCTGGAAGAGCAGTTGAAGCAGGAAGAGCTTCAGAGATGGACTGCTGAGAGGCGAGTAACTGAGCTGGAAGAAGTTTTAGAGCTCAAAGGTCGCCTAGCAAAGTGTCACGTGGTGAACGAGGTCTCCTTGGAGGAGGGAAAAGGCAAACAAGTTGCACTTACTCCCTTAGACCATGAGAAGGTGGACCTCAGAAGCTAAACAGCTGGTGGTCCTGTCCACAACAGAAGTCACGGTGAAGAGGGTGGCGATCCTGAGTGACATACATTGGCGATGTATTCGCACGAAGTGGTTTCTCCGGTTGAAGACGGAGCAAGCCGCTAGACAACTGGAGCTGATGAGAAAGGCTCACAGTCTGAGAGAAGAGGTCATCCGGGTGCCTCGTGTTCTGGTGAGAGAGCTCATTGGGAGAAATGGCTGAGCCATGCAGATGATGGTCAAGAAGTCTGGTGTGGTAAAAGTAAGAAGTCCACGTGATCATCAGGACTGGATACCGGATGAAGACGGCATGGTGTCTTTCTACGCTGTAGGAACGGAAGAATGTCTTGCAGATATGAGCATGCTGGTGGAGTACCGAGTGACCTACCTGCGAGAAGTGGAAAAGTTGAATCTCGCTAGACTGCGAGTGGAAAGGCAGCATCGCCTGAGCAGCAGAAGATGGCAGCCGTCTAGAAAGTGTGAGACCAGACAGAGAAAGGGCTCCCTAAATATCAGAGCAGCTGAGGTTAGGGACCTTTCAAGATGTCCTGGGAGTGGGTTTGGAGGTAGTGAGACCTCCAGTGACTCAGGGTTGAGTGGCCCATACAATCGACCCAATAGAGGACGGAACCATGTGGAGTCACACTGTTGTATTGACCGCTGGGAGGGGGGGGGAGACCTGACAAGGTTACGACTGACCGCTGGGAGCGGGGAAGCCGCTGGAAGCGGCGGAAGTCTGACAAGTTTACGACCCGGAAATGTGACTTGACGGAGTCGATGACATTGACAGATGGTAGGTCCCTAAGGAGTGGGCTAATATCAATGACTAATGTTCCAGGGGCTGGACAACGCAAGGGTCAAGTGCATGGTCTCAGTGTGAACTGTGGGATATAGGCTGTTTGTGTATATTATGTGTTCAACCCCACAAGTTTGAACAGAGGGGGGGAATATGTGATGCAGCAGACATCCCTTTAATGGTTCAGTGTTTTGAATGACCATGTACCTTCCCCTTTAACTGACTGGTCACATGACCGTGACATCACACAGGTCCTTATGCACACAGAAGGTCCTATCTGTGGGTGTGTGTGTGTGCTGCAGTATATATAAACCCTGTGTGTTCCTGTGTGGGTGTGTTCCGGTGTGTAGGAGTTCCTGTGTGTTGGGAGCTCCTGTGTGGGCACCGTGTGAGAGGCACGAGGCTGTTCCCTGTGTGTGGGGGGAACACCGCTCGTGTGAGGCCTGGTGGACTCCTGGGAGGTGAAGCCTGGATCCCTGTGTGAGAGTGTGGGGGATGCCAGTAAGCCTCGGAGTGCCACACAAGCATCCTGAAGGGTGAAGTCTGGGTATGATATGTGTAATATGCCAGTAAGCCTTAAAGGGAGTGACGGCTGGAGACCACGTGTGGTAAGCCGTAGAGCCACAGTGGTGGCGTATGGAAAGGACTATAACAGCTGAAGTCGGCAAAGGTAATACTTGTGTGTTATGGACATTTATATGGACATTGTTTTAGTATTACCTTGCGGAAGGCTGTAATTAGAGCCAAGTGGGCCGGTCTGCCACTTGGGCTCGTGGACTTTATCAGTGTGTCGGCGGGCCACGGAGTTGGACCCGGAAAGAAGCTGTTTATGAAGTGTAATAAACTGCTGAGCATTGTTTGAAAACGGAAAGCATATCATATGTGAGTTGATTGACGCAGCGAAGCGAGTATCCCCCAGGATAATGACAAGCGCTGCCTTACAATAGCTTATCCCATGACTTACTATGACATTCTGCAAGTTCTGTGTAGATGGTCAGGATTTTTTCTGCACAGATTTTACTCGCAGAAAAAATACGGACATGACCAATTCTTGTGCGTTTCTGCATGCGCATTTGCCTATACAATGCATTGGAAAAATGCATGGCAAATACGCATGCAAAAACGCATGCGTTTTTCTGCCAAGGAGATGCAGAAATACTCAGGAAAATTTCTGCTTCATTTCTGCATTGTGGGCACTAAGCCTGTCTCTCCTAGCCAAAGTCAGTGCTACCAGAAGCGCTGTCTTAGATTCAGCCTCCCTAAGAGACATTTCATTTAAGGGCTCGAAGGGATGGCCAGTTAATGCTGTTAAGACCAAATTCAAGTCCCAAGGCATTACGTTGGAACTTGAGATGGGTCTAGATCTAAAAGATGCCCTAATAAACCGAGAAACTCACAAATTTTTACCTAGATCACAGCTAAATAAGGCTCCCAGTGCCGATACCTGTACCTTTAGGGTACTTGTAGACAAACCCAGCTCTAGCCCCTTCTGAAGAAATTCCAGAATCTGTCCCATAGGGGCCCCATCCTCCACCTTAGCCCCCGAGAAAGTTAAGAATTTTTTTCAGGTTCTCGCATAAATGCGCGTGGTGATAACTTTCCTGCTACGTAAGAGGGTGTCCACTAAGTTTGATGAGAAACCCCTCCTCCTCAATAACGCCATCTCAAATTCCACGCCGTCAAGTGTAAATTCGGAGCGTGAGGATGGAAGACCGGCCCCTGAGTGAGGAGATACGGAATCTCCGGAAGGACCCACGGATCTGAAACTGACATCTCCCTCAAGCAGGAGAACCAAGGCTTCGTGGCCCAGGAGGGGGCTATCAGTATCACTCTGGCCTTGTCGGCCCTGATTTTCCTGATGACAGCTGGAAGAAGGGATAACGGAGGGAAGGCATAACCCATGCTGAAGTCCCAGGGGATTAGAAGGGAGTCTACTACTAGAGGATCTTCCCTCGGGTTCAGAAAACAGAAAACTTCCAGTTTCCGATTCTCCTTTGTGGCGAACAGATCCACCACAGGGAGTCCCCAACGCTGATTAATCTGAAAAAAGACCCTTTGATTGAGAACCCATTCTCCTCCTTTTAGCGTGTTTCGACTCAGAAAGTCCGCCTCGGCAATCTCTTTCCCCTTTATATGCAAAGCGGTAAGGGAGAGGAGATGTTTCTCTGCCAACTGTAGCAACCGGTCTGAAACCTTCATCAAGGTTTTTGATTTGGTGCCCCCTTGGTGATTTAAGTACGCCACAGCGACCTGGTTGTCCGACAAAATCTTGACATCCTGGCCCTGCAGGGACACAAGGAAGCCGTTTATAGCTCGTTCCACAGCTAACAACTCTTTAACATTAGAGGAAAGATTTCTTTCCTCCCTAGACCAGACACCGTGGATTATCTCTTCCTCTAGATGGGCTCCCCTACCTGTGGGACTTGCATCCGTGGTGACTACACAAGATGGATATATCACCCATGGGACACCTCTGGACAGGTTCTGAACATCCATCCACCACCAAAGAGATAAAACTGATCGGGAGACAAGGTCAAAAAACCCTCCAGATGCTCCTTGAGGATAAACTCATTGTGCAGAACTTCCCACTGCAGGGTCCTGGAATGGTACTGTGCCCATAAAACTGCTGGGAAACATGAGGTTAAGGTTCCCAACAGGGACATTGCTCTTCTGGGAGACATGGAGGGGTTCTGAATAGCCGCCGCCACCAGGAGCTGTATCTTACTAACCTTTGAGTCTGGAAGACGGGACTCCTGAAGTTCTGAGTCCAGCACAACACCCAAATACTGCTGGGTCTTCATGGGCTTAAGTCTAGATTTTTCTACGTTTAGCAACCAACCAAGGTCTTTCAGAGCGACCATTACTTGCTCCAAAAGTGTACTATAATGAAGGAAGGAATTTCCCACCACCAGGAGATCGTCCAGGTAGGGAATGATAAGCACATCTTTCTCTCGAAGATGAGCCATAACCTCAGCCATAACCTTGGTAAAAATTCTAGGAGCCACCGCCAGACCAAAAGGAAGGGTTGCGTACTGAAAGTGTCTTACCACCCCCTGTAATCTAACTGCCACCCTGAGGTATTTCTGATATCTCCATGAATGGGTGTGTGATAATACGCATCCTTAAGGTCCAAGACCGCCATATAACACTCAGGAAACAGAAGTTTTATTGTAGAACTTAAAGACTCCATTTTAAACGAAGGCACTCTCAAATATTTACTTAGGGCTTTCAAGTTTATAATCGTTCTGACGGAACCATCGGGCTTTGGGATCAGAAAGGGAGGAGAATAGAACCCTTTCTCCCTTTCCGGACCCGGAACCTCCCGCAAGACAGACTTCTGCACGAGTTCCTGGTCTTCCGATTCCAGAGCAAATTGCTGCACGGGGGAAGAACGAGAGGGGGTTACCATAAATCTCTGTGGGGGTGCATATTGGAAATCCAATCTTAACCCCAAAATGACCAGACCTAGGATCCAACTGTTGTTGGAAATACGTTCCCAGGTGGGAAGAAAGGATGACAGCCTTCCCCCCACCTGGGGAACGAGTCATTGTCCTTTCTTCCGGGGTCCTTGGGAGGAGGAACCAAATAATAGCCCTCTACCTTTCCCCTTGCGGGGCTTGTATCTATCCTGTTCTTTAGTTGATTTTTCTCTGGACAAACTTTTTCTTCCGGAAAGAACGCCTATACGATGGTAGGGAAACTGACGGAAAGCCTTTTTAGTGTCCCCTGCCTTCTCCAGTATCTCGTCCATTGACGAACCAAAAAGGTAACCTCTCTCACAAGGGATGGAGCAAAAATCTCACTTTAGCTTGGAGATCCCCCGGCCAACATTTTAGCCATAAGGCCCTGTGAGCTGCGTTGGACAAGGCCGCTGACCTGGCCGCTAACCTCACCGCATCTGCAGAGGCATCTGCCAAGAAGGCCGCTGCCACGTGGATTAATGGGAAATTAGACAGGATGTCCTTTCTAGAAACCTTAGACTTCAGATGTGACTCCAATTGCTGCAGCTAGATCATAAGAGATCTGGAGGTACATGTTGATGCTACAGCCGGCCTTAGGGTTCCTGATGCCGTCTCCCAAGCCCCCTTGAGGAAGGCAACTGCCTTTCTATCAAGTGGGTCCTTTAGAGCCCCTATATCATCAAATGGAAAAGAGGATGACTTAGAGGCTTTGGCAATGGCAGCGTCCAGTTTTGGGGCTTTATCCCATGAAGAGGAAGATGACTCGTCGAAGGGATACTTCCTTTTAAGCGAAGGAGGAAGGGAACCTTTCTTTTCTGGCCTCTTCCACTCCTTCTGCACTAACCCCTGGACTTTATCCACCAATGGAAAGCATCTCCTCTTTCTTTCGTCCAGACCCCTAAACATCGGGTCCTGCACAGACTTCTCCGCCCTTGTATCCACAATTCCCATTCGCCAAGAGCGGACTGCTTTTACTAAGACGTCCACCTCATTCAGGGTAAAGCAATGGCGACTTGAGCCTTAGTCTGAAGAGGATGCTGACTCAGTTGAAGCCCCTGAGCTAACTTCACCCCCTGAAACCGGGGAACTGTCTGAAGGAGAGTCCACTGGACTTTTCCTGCTTGCCAGGGCTTTGGATATTTCTGTTTTAACCAGGAATTTTAACTCAGCTGAGAGGTTGGGGGGTCTCTTCAGTCACCATTTCTCTAATACATGACTGACAGAGCCTCTTAGGGTAGGCGTCTGGTAATGGGGCTCTACATAAAACGCATTCCTTGTGTTTTACTTTAGAGGCACACTTCTTCCCCTGAAAGACAGGAAAAAGAAGGGGACGTTATTACCCTAGTGAACTTTCACGAAGATCATTTACCCCACCAACAGGTTAGCACCGGGATGGACGAAGGATCTCTTGCAGCCGAGAGTTCTTCCCTAGAGGCTGCCGAATCATCACGTCTCCCGGAGCTACGCTGGCTGCCCCCAGGGCATGACTCCAGACTGGTCACTCCGACTGCTAGAGCGAAGGTGATGGTTTTTAACCATAGATTTTTACCGAGCCCTCATGGTGCTTCCCAGAAAACAGCTGATGCCGAAGCTGCTCTTGTGCTCCTGCTGCATGTGCTCGGCCTGCACTTCCATCATGCAGACCAACAGGAAGCAATCTGTCAGTGAACCCGGTTCATACATATACCGGGTACTGAAGATTTCCGGGTTACGTGACTGCGACACAAGCCCCGGTCAAGACTTGGGGTCAAGTGAGAAGTGGGGAGGTGAGATTTGGAGAGGAGTAAGCTCTCCTTCAGTGATGTTGGAGAGGGAGGTTATGGAGTAAGGGCATGGGTCAGGCAAATAAAGGAGTTGTGGTGGTCAAACAATAAAGACTTGTCTTGTTTGGTCAATCTTGTTTTTGAAGTGTGTGGCAAAGTCCTCAGCAGAGATAAGGGAGGTCAGAGGGGGCAGTGGAGGGCGGAGGAGTAAAAAGTGTTGAATAACTGTATGGAGTTGTAGGATAAGGAAGATAAGAGGGTTGTGAAGTAGACCTGTTTACTAGATGTGAGGGCTGATTTGACAGCAGAGAAGTGTTTTCTTCCAACACCCCTCCGCAACCCTTGAAAAAGCTTTTTAGTGAGGTTATGGTGCCATGGTTGCTTTTTTTTTGCGTATACAGATACACACATGTATACCTAATACCCGGAGGTATACAGGTACACACACACGTATACCTAATACCCGGAGGTATACAGGTACACACACACCTAATACCCGGAGGTATACAGGTACACACACACACGTATACCTAATACCCGGAGGTATACAGGTACACACACACACATATACCTAATACCCGGAGGTATACAGGTACACACACAGGTATACCTAATACCCGGAGGTATACAGGTACACACACACACGTATACCTAATACCCGGAGGTATACAGGTACACACACACACGTATACCTAATACCCGGAGGTATACAGGTACACACACACACGTATACCTAATACCCGGAGGTATACAGGTACACACACACACACACACGTATACCTAATACCCGGAGGTATACAGGTACACACACACACGTATACCTAATATCCGGAGGTATACAGGTACACACACACACGTATACCTAATACACGGAGGTATACAGGTACACACACACACGTATACCTAATACACGGAGGTATACAGGTACACACACGTATACCTAATACACGGAGGTATACAGGTACACACACACACGTATACCTAATACACGGAGGTATACAGGTACACACGCACACGTATACCTAATACCTGGATGTATACAGGTACACACACACGTATACCTAATACCCGGAGGTATACAGGTACACACACACACACGTATACCTAATACCCGGATGTATACAGGTACACATACACACACATATACCTAATACCCGGATGTATACAGGTACACATACACACACATATACCTAATACCCGGATGTATACAGGTACACACACACACACACACGTATACCTAATACCCGGAGGTATACAGGTACACACACACACACACACACGTATACCTAATACCCGGAGGTATACAGGTACACACACACACGTATACCTAATACCCGGAGGTATACAGGTACACACACACACACACGTATACCTAATACCCGGAGGTATACAGGTACACACACACACGTATACCTAATACCCGGAGGTATACAGGTACACACACACACACACGTATACCTAATACCTGGAGGTATACAGGTACACACACACGTATACCTAATACCTGGAGGTATACAGGTACACACACACACACGTATACCTAATACCCGGATGTATACAGGTACACATACACACACATATACCTAATACCCGGATGTATACAGGTACACACACACACACGTATACCTAATACCCGGAGGTATACAGGTACACATACACACACATATACCTAATACCCGGAGGTATACAGGTACACACACACCTAATACCCGGAGGTATACAGGTACACACACACGTATACCTAATATACGGAGGTATACAGGTACACACACACACGTATACCTAATACACGGAGGTATACAGGTACACACACACACACGTATACCTAATACCCAAAGGTATACAGGTACACACACACGTATACCTAATACCCGGAGGTATACAGGTACACACACACGTATACCTAATACCCGGAGGTATACAGGTACACACACACACACGTATACCTAATACCCGGAGGTATACAGGTACACACACACACATATACCTAATACCCGGAGGTATACAGGTACACACACACATATACCTAATACCCGGAGGTATACAGGTACACACACACACATATACCTAATACCCGGAGGTATACAGGTACACACACACATATACCTAATACCCGGAGGTATACAGGTACACACACACGTATACCTAATACCCGGAGGTATACAGGTACACACACGTATACCTAATACACGGAGGTATACAGGTACACACACACACGTATACCTAATACACGGAGGTATACAGGTACACACACACGTATATCTAATACCCGGAGGTATACAGGTACACACACACGCACACATATACCTAATACCCGGAGGTATACAGGTACACACACACGTATACCTAATACCCGGAGGTATACAGGTACACACACACGTATACCTAATACCCGGAGGTATACAGGTACACACACACGTATATCTAATACCCGGAGGTATACAGGTACACACACACACGTATACCTAATACCCGGAGGTATACAGGTACACACACACACGTATACCTAATACCCGGAGGTATACAGGTACACAAACACATATACCTAATACCCGGAGGTATACAGGTACACACACACATATACCTAATACCCGGAGGTATACAGGTATACACACACCTAATACCCGGAGGTATACAGGTACACACACACATATACCTAATACCCGGAGGTATACAGGTACACACACACATATACCTAATACCCGGAGGTATACAGGTACACACACACATATACCTAATACCCGGAGGTATACAGGTACACACACACATATACCTAATACCCGGAGGTATACAGGTACATACACACGTATATCTAATACCCGGAGGTATACAGGTACACACACACGCACACATATACCTAATATCCGGAGGTATACAGGTACACACACACATATACCTAATACCCGGAGGTATACAGGTACACACACACGTATATCTAATACCCGGAGGTATACAGGTACACACACACGTATATCTAATACCCGAAGGTATACAGGTACACACACACACACGTATACCTAATACCCGGAGGTATACAGGTACACACACACACACACGTATACCTAATACCCAGAGGTATACAGGTACACACACACACGTATACCTAATACCCAGAGGTATACAGGTACACACACACACGTATACCTAATACCCAGAGGTATACAGGTACACACACACACACGTATACCTAATACCCAGAGGTATACAGGTACACACACACACGTATACCTAATACCCAGAGGTATACAGGTACACACACACACACGTATACCTAATACCCAGAGGTATACAGGTACACACACACACGTATACCTAATACCCAGAGGTATACAGGTACACACACACACGTATACCTAATACCCGGAGGTATACAGGTACACACACGTATACCTAATACCCGGAGGTATACAGGTACACACATATACCTAATACCCGGAGGTATACAGGTACACACACACGTATACCTAATACCCGGAGGTATACAGGTACACACACACGTATACCTAATACCCGGAGGTATACAGGTACACACACACACGTATACCTAATACCCGGAGGTATACAGGTACACACACACATATATCTAATACACGGAGGTATACAGGTACATACACACACATATACCTAATACCCGGAGGTATACAGGTACACACACACACGTATACCTAATACCCGGAGGTATACAGGTACACACACACACATATACCTAATACCCGGAGGTATACAGGTACACACACGTATACCTAATACCCGGAGGTATACAGGTACACACACACACGTATACCTAATACCCGGAGGTATACAGGTACACAACACACACACGTATACCTAATACCCAGAGGTATACAGGTACACACACACACACACGTATACCTAATACCCGGAGGTATACAGGTACACACACACGTATACCTAATACCCGGAGGTATACAGGTACACACACACACACACGTATATCTAATACCCGGAGGTATACAGGTACACACACACACGTATACCTAATACCTGGAGGTATACAGGTACACACACACGTATACCTAATACCCGGAGGTATACAGGTACACACACACGTATACCTAATACCCGGGGGTATACAGGTACACACACACGTATACCTAATACCCGGAGGTATACAGGTACACACACACACGTATACCTAATACCCGGAGGTATACAGGTACACACACACACGTATACCTAATACCCGGAGGTATACAGGTACACACACACACGTATACCTAATACCCGGAGGTATACAGGTACACACACACACGTATACCTAATATCCGGAGGTATACAGGTACACACACACACGTATACCTAATACCCGGAGGTACACAGGTACACACACACGTATACCTAATACCCGGAGGTATACAGGTACACACACACACACGTATACCTAATACCCGGAGGTATACAGGTACACACACACACATATACCTAATACCCGGAGGTATACAGGTACACACACACACGTATACCTAATACCCGGAGGTATACAGGTACACAACACACACACGTATACCTAATACCCGGAGGTATACAGGTACACAACACACACACGTATACCTAATACCCGGAGGTATACAGGTACACAACACACACACGTATACCTAATACCCGGAGGTATACAGGTACACAACACACACACGTATACCTAATACCCAGAGGTATACAGGTACACACACACACACACGTATACCTAATACCCGGAGGTATACAGGTACACACACACGTATACCTAATACCCGGAAGTATACAGGTACACAAACACACACACGTATATCTAATACCCGGAGGTATACAGGCACACACACACACGTATATCTAATACCCGGAGGTATACAGGTACACACACACACGTATACCTAATACCCGGAGGTATACAGGTACACACACACACATACCTAATACCCGGAGGTATACAGGTACACACACACACGTATACCTAATACCCGGAGGTATACAGGTACACACACACGTATATCTAATACCCGGAGGTATACAGGTACACACACACGTATACCTAATACCCGGAGGTATACAGGTACACACACACGTATACCTAATACCCGGAGGTATACAGGTACACACACACATATACCTAATACCCGGAGGTATACAGGTACACACACACATATACCTAATACCCGGAGGTATACAGGTACACACACACACACATATACCTAATACCCGGAGGTATACAGGTACACACACACACACATATACCCAATACCCGGAGGTATACAGGTACACACACACACATATACCTAATACCCGGAGGTATACAGGTACACACACACACGTATATCTAATACCCGGAGGTATACAGGTACACACACGTATATCTAATACACGGAGGTATACAGGTACACACACACACATATACCTAATACCCGGAGGTATACAGGTACACACACACACATATACCTAATACCCGGAGGTATACAGGTACACACACACACATATACCTAATACCCGGAGGTATACAGGTACACACACACGTATACCTAATACCCGGAGGTATACAGGTACACACACACACGTATACCTAATACCCGGAGGTATACAGGTACACACACACACGTATACCTAATACCCGGAGGTATACAGGTACACAACACACACACGTATACCTAATACCCAGAGGTATACAGGTACACACACACACACACACACGTATACCTAATACCCGGAGGTATACAGGTACACACACACACACACACGTATACCTAATACCCGGAGGTATACAGGTACACACACACACGTATACCTAATACCCGGAGGTATACAGGTACACACACACACGTATACCTAATACCCGGAGGTATACAGGTACACACACACACACGTATACCTAATACCCGGAGGTATACAGGTACACACACACACACGTATACCTAATACCCGGAGGTATACAGGTACACACACACACACGTATACCTAATACCCGGAGGTATACAGGTACACACACACACACGTATACCTAATACCCGGAGGTATACAGGTACACACACGTATACCTAATACCCGGAGGTATACAGGTACACACACACGTATATCTAATACCCGGAGGTATACAGGTACACACACACGTATATCTAATACCCGGAGGTATACAGGTACACACACATGTATTCCTAATACCCGGAGGTATACAGGTACACACACACACACGTATACCTAATACCCGGAGGTATACAGGTACACACACACACACGTATACCTAATACCCGGAGGTATACAGGTACACACACACACACACGTATACCTAATACCCGGAGGTATACAGGTACACACACACACACGTATACCTAATACCCGGAGGTATACAGGTACACACACACACGTATACCTAATACCCGGAGATATACAGGTACACACACACACACGTATACCTAATACCCGGAGGTATACAGGTACACACACACGTATATCTAATACCCGGAGGTATACAGGTTCACACACACGTATACCTAATACCCGGAGGTATACAGGTACACACACACGTCTATCTAATACACGGAAGTATACAGGTACACACACACGTATATCTAATACACGGAGGTATACAGGTACACACACACGTATACCTAATACCCGGAGGTATACAGGTACACACACACGTATATCTAATACACGGAGGTATACAGGTACATACACACACATATACCTAATACCCGGAGGTATACAGGTACATACACACACACACACACACACACACACACACACGTATATCTAATACCCGGAGGTATACAGGTACACACACACACACACGTATACCTAATACCCGGAGGTATACAGGTACACACACACACACACGTATATCTAATACCCGGAGGTATACAGGTACACACACACGTATATCTAATACCCGGAGGTATACAGGTACACACACACGTATATCTAATACCCGGAGGTATACAGGTACACACACACGTATACCTAATACCCGGAGGTATACAGGTACACACACACACGTATACCTAATACCCGGAGGTATACAGGTACACACACACGTATACCTAATACCCGGAGGTATACAGGTACACACACACGTATACCTAATACCCGGAGGTATACAGGTACACACACACGTATATCTAATACCCGGAGGTATACAGGTACACACACACGTATATCTAATACCCGGAGGTATACAGGTACACACACACGTATATCTAATACCCGGAGGTATACAGGTACACACACACGTATATCTAATACACGGAGGTATACAGGTACATACACACACATATACCTAATACCCGGAGGTATACAGGTACACACACACGTATATCTAATACCCGGAGGTATACAGGTACACACACACGTATACCTAATACCCGGAGGTATACAGGTACACGCACACACGTATAACTAATACCCGAAGGTATACAGGTACACACACACGTATACCTAATACACGGAGGTATACAGGTACACACACACGTATACCTAATACACGGAGGTATACAGGTACACACACACACACGTATACCTAATACCCGGAGGTATACAGGTACACACACACGTATATCTAATACCCGGAGGTATACAGGTACACACACACGTATACCTAATACCCGGAGGTATACAGGTACACACACACGTATACCTAATACCCGGAGGTATACAGGTACACACACACACACACGTATACCTAATACCCGGAGGTATACAGGTACACACACGTATACCTAATACCCGGAGGTATACAGGTACACACACACGTATATCTAATACCCGGAGGTATACAGGTACACACACATGTATTCCTAATACCCGGAGGTATACAGGTACACACACACACGTATACCTAATACCCGGAGGTATACAGGTACACACACACACACGTATACCTAATACCCGGAGGTATACAGGTACACACACACACACACGTATACCTAATACCCGGAGGTATACAGGTACACACACACACACGCATACCTAATACCCGGAGGTATACAGGTACACACACACACGTATACCTAATACCCGGAGATATACAGGTACACACACACACACGTATACCTAATACCCGGAGGTATACAGGTACACACACACGTATATCTAATACCCGGAGGTATACAGGTTCACACACACGTATACCTAATACCCGGAGGTATACAGGTACACACACACGTATATCTAATACACGGAAGTATACAGGTACACACACACGTATATCTAATACACGGAGGTATACAGGTACACACACACGTATACCTAATACCCGGAGGTATACAGGTACACACACACGTATATCTAATACACGGAGGTATACAGGTACATACACACACATATACCTAATACCCGGAGGTATACAGGTACACACACACACACACACGTATATCTAATACCCGGAGGTATACAGGTACACACACACACACACACGTATACCTAATACCCGGAGGTATACAGGTACACACACACACACACGTATATCTAATACCCGGAGGTATACAGGTACACACACACGTATATCTAATACCCGGAGGTATACAGGTACACACACACGTATATCTAATACCCGGAGGTATACAGGTACACACACACACACACGTATACCTAATACCCGGAGGTATACAGGTACACACACACACACACGTATATCTAATACCCGGAGGTATACAGGTACACACACACGTATATCTAATACCCGGAGGTATACAGGTACACACACACGTATATCTAATACCCGGAGGTATACAGGTACACACACACGTATACCTAATACCCGGAGGTATACAGGTACACACACACACGTATATCTAATACCCGGAGGTATACAGGTACACACACACGTATACCTAATACCCGGAGGTATACAGGTACACACACACGTATACCTAATACCCGGAGGTATACAGGTACACACACACGTATATCTAATACCCGGAGGTATACAGGTACACACACACGTATATCTAATACCCGGAGGTATACAGGTACAAACACACGTATATCTAATACACGGAGGTATACAGGTACATACACACACATAGACCTAATACCCGGAGGTATACAGGTACACACACACGTATATCTAATACCCGGAGATATACAGGTACACACACACACACACACGTATACCTAATACCCGGAGGTATACAGGTACACACACACACGTATAACTAATACCCGAAGGTATACAGGTACACACACACGTATACCTAATACACGGAGGTATACAGGTACACACACACACACGTATACCTAATACCCGGAGGTATACAGGTACACACACACGTATATCTAATACCCGGAGGTATACAGGTACACACACACGTATACCTAATACCCGGAGGTATACAGGTACACACACACGTATACCTAATACCCGAAGGTATACAGGTACACACACACACACGTATACCTAATACCCGGAGGTATACAGGTACACACACGTATACCTAATACCCGGAGGTATACAGGTACACACACACGTATATCTAATACCCGGAGGTATACAGGTACACACACACACGTATACCTAATACCCGGAGGTATACAGGTACACACACACACACGTATACCTAATACCCGGAGGTATACAGGTACACACACACGTATACCTAATACCCAGAGGTATACAGGTACACACACACACACGTATACCTAATACCCGGAGGTATACAGGTACACACACACACGTATACCTAATACCCGGAGATATACAGGTACACACACACACACGTATACCTAATACCCGGAGGTATACAGGTACACACACACGTATATCTAATACCCGGAGGTATACAGGTTCACACACACGTATATCTAATACCCGGAGGTATACAGGTACACACACACGTATATCTAATACACGGAGGTATACAGGTACATACACACACATATACCTAATACCCGGAGGTATACAGGTACACACACACACACACACGTATATTTAATACCCGGAGGTATACAGGTACACACACACACACACGTATACCTAATACCCGGAGGTATACAGGCACACACACACACACACGTATATCTAATACCCGGAGGTATACAGGTACACACACACGTATATCTAATACCCGGAGGTATACAGGTACACACACACGTATACCTAATACCCGGAGGTATACAGGTACACACACACACGTATATCTAATACCCGGAGGTATACAGGTACACACACACGTATACCTAATACCCGGAGGTATACAGGTACACACACACGTATACCTAATACCCGGAGGTATACAGGTACACACACACGTATATCTAATACCCGGAGGTATACAGGTACACACACACGCATATCTAATACCCGGAGGTATACAGGTACACACACACGTATATCTAATACACGGAGGTATACAGGTACATACACACACATATACCTAATACCCGGAGGTATACAGGTACACACACACGTATATCTAATACCCGGAGGTATACAGGTACACACACACACACACGTATACCTAATACCCGGAGGTATACAGGTACACACACACACGTATACCTAATACCCGGAGGTATACAGGTACACACACACGTATACCTAATACACGGAGGTATACAGGTACACACACACACACGTATACCTAATACCCGGAGGTATACAGGTACACACACACGTATATCTAATACCCGGAGGTATACAGGTACACACACACGTATACCTAATACCCGGAGGTATACAGGTACACACACACGTATACCTAATACCCGGAGGTATACAGGTACACACACACGTATACCTAATACCCGGAGGTATACAGGTACACACACACATATACCTAATACCCGGAGGTATACAGGTACACACACACATATACCTAATACCCGGAGGTATACAGGTACACACACACATATACATAATACCCGGAGGTATACAGGTACACACACACACGTATACCTAATACCCGGAGGTATACAGGTACACACACACATATACCTAATACCCGGAGGTATACAGGTACACACACACATATACCTAATACCCGGAGGTATACAGGTACACACACACCTAATACCCGAAGGTATACAGGTACACACACACATATACCTAATACCCGGAGGTATACAGGTACACACACACACATATACCTAATACCCGGAGGTATACAGGTACACACACACACATATACCTAATACCCGGAGGTATACAGGTACACACACACCTAATACCCGGAGGTATACAGGTACACACACACATATACCTAATACCCGGAGGTATACAGGTACACACACACGCACACATATACCTAATACCCGGAGGTATACAGATACACACACACATATACCTAATACCCGGAGGTATACAGGTACACACACACGTATATCTAATACCCGGAGGTATACAGGTATACACACACACACACGTATACCTAATACCCGGAGGTATACAGGTACACACACACACACATATACCTAATACCCGGAGGTATACAGGTACACACACACATATACCTAATACCCGGAGGTATACAGGTACACACACACGTATATCTAATACCCGGAGGTATACAGGTACACACACACACACACGTATATCTAATACCCGGAGGTATACAGGTACACACACGTATATCTAATACACGGAGGTATACAGGTACACACACGTATATCTAATACACGGAGGTATACAGGTACACACACACACATATACCTAATACCCGGAGGTATACAGGTACACACACACATATACCTAATACCCGGAGGTATACAGGTACACACACACACATATACCTAATACCCGGAGGTATACAGGTACACAACACACACACGTATACCTAATACCCGGAGGTATACAGGTACACAACACACACACGTATACCTAATACCCGGAGGTATACAGGTACACAACACACACACGTATACCTAATACCCGGAGGTATACAGGTACACAACACACACACGTATACCTAATACCCGGAGGTATACAGGTACACACACACACACACACACACGTATACCTAATACCCGGAGGTATACAGGTACACACACACGTATACCTAATACCCGGAGGTATACAGGTACACACACACACACGTATATCTAATACCCGGAGGTATACAGGTACACACACACACACACACGTATACCTAATACCCGGAGGTATACAGGTACACACACACACACGTATACCTAATACCCGGAGGTATACAGGTACACACACACACGTATACCTAATACCCGGAGGTATACAGGTACACACACACACACACGTATACCTAATACCCGGAGGTATACAGGTACACACACACACACGTATACCTAATACCCGGAGGTATACAGGTACACACACACACACGTATACCTAATACCCGGAGGTATACAGGTACACACACACGTATATCTAATACCCGGAGGTATACAGGTACACACACATGTATTCCTAATACCCGGAGGTATACAGGTACACATACACACACACACACGTATACCTAATACCCGGAGGTATACAGGTACACACACACGTATACAGGTACACACACACGTATACCTAATACCCGGAGGTATACAGGTACACACACACGTATATCTAATACACGGAGGTATACAGGTACACACACACGTATATCTAATACACGGAGGTATACAGGTACACACACACGTATACCTAATACCCCGAGGTATACAGGTACACACACACGTATATCTAATACACGGAGGTATACAGGTACATACACACACACACGTATATCTAATACCCGGAGGTATACAGGTACACACACACACACACGTATACCTAATACCCGGAGGTATACAGGTACACACACACACGTATATCTAATACCCGGAGGTATACAGGTACACACACACACACGTATATCTAATACCCGGAGGTATACAGGTACACACACACGTATATCTAATACCCGGAGGTATACAGGTACACACACACGTATACCTAATACCCGGAGGTATACAGGTACACACACACACACACGTATATCTAATACCCGGAGGTATACAGGTACACACACACGTATACCTAATACCCGGAGGTATACAGGCACACACACACGTATACCTAATACCCGGAGGTATACAGGTACACACACACGTATATCTAATACCCGGAGGTATACAGGTACACACACACGTATATCTAATACCCGGAGGTATACAGGTACACACACACGTATATCTAATACCCGGAGGTATACAGGTACACACACACGTATATCTAATACACGGAGGTATACAGGTACATACACACACATATACCTAATACCCGGAGGTATACAGGTACACACACACACGTATATCTAATACCCGGAGGTATACAGGTACACACACACACGTATACCTAATACCCGGAGGTATACAGGTACACACACACACGTATACCTAATACCCGCACGTATACAGGTACACACACACGTATACCTAATACACGGAGGTATACAGGTACACACACACACGTATACCTAATACCCGGAGGTATACAGGTACACACACACGTATATCTAATACCCGGAGGTATACAGGTACACACACACATATACCTAATACCCGGAGGTATACAGGTACACACACACATATACCTAATACCCGGAGGTATACAGATACACACACGTATATCTAATACACGGAGGTATACAGGTACACACACACACATATACCTAATACCCGGAGGTATACAGGTACACACACACATATACCTAATACCCGGAGGTATACAGGTACACACACGTATATCTAATACACGGAGGTATACAGGTACACACACGTATATCTAATACACGGAGGTATACAGGTACACACACACACATATACCTAATACCCGGAGGTATACAGGTACACACACACATATACCTAATACCCGGAGGTATACAGGTACACACACACACATATACCTAATACCCGGAGGTATACAGGTACACAACACACACACGTATACCTAATACCCGGAGGTATACAGGTACACAACACACACACGTATACCTAATACCCGGAGGTATACAGGTACACAACACACACACGTATACCTAATACCCGGAGGTATACAGGTACACAACACACACACGTATACCTAATACCCGGAGGTATACAGGTACACAACACACACACGTATACCTAATACCCGGAGGTATACAGGTACACACACACACACACGTATACCTAATACCCGGAGGTATACAGGTACACACACACGTATACCTAATACCCGGAGGTATACAGGTACACACACACACACGTATATCTAATACCCGGAGGTATACAGGTACACACACACACACACGTATACCTAATACCCGGAGGTATACAGGTACACACACACACACGTATACCTAATACCCGGAGGTATACAGGTACACACACACACGTATACCTAATACCCGGAGGTATACAGGTACACACACACACACACGTATACCTAATACCCGGAGGTATACAGGTACACACACACACACGTATACCTAATACCCGGAGGTATACAGGTACACACACACACACGTATACCTAATACCCGGAGGTATACAGGTACACACACACGTATATCTAATACCCGGAGGTATACAGGTACACACACATGTATTCCTAATACCCGGAGGTATACAGGTACACATACACACACACACACGTATACCTAATACCCGGAGGTATACAGGTACACACACACGTATACAGGTACACACACACGTATACCTAATACCCGGAGGTATACAGGTACACACACACGTATATCTAATACACGGAGGTATACAGGTACACACACACGTATACCTAATACCCGGAGGTATACAGGTACACACACACGTATATCTAATACACGGAGGTATACAGGTACATACACACACACGTATATCTAATACCCGGAGGTATACAGGTACACACACACACACACGTATACCTAATACCCGGAGGTATACAGGTACACACACACACGTATATCTAATACCCGGAGGTATACAGGTACACACACACACACGTATATCTAATACCCGGAGGTATACAGGTACACACACACGTATATCTAATACCCGGAGGTATACAGGTACACACACACGTATACCTAATACCCGGAGGTATACAGGTACACACACACACACACGTATATCTAATACCCGGAGGTATACAGGTACACACACACGTATACCTAATACCCGGAGGTATACAGGCACACACACACGTATACCTAATACCCGGAGGTATACAGGTACACACACACGTATATCTAATACCCGGAGGTATACAGGTACACACACACGTATATCTAATACCCGGAGGTATACAGGTACACACACACGTATATCTAATACCCGGAGGTATACAGGTACACACACACGTATATCTAATACCCGGAGGTATACAGGTACATACACACACATATACCTAATACCCGGAGGTATACAGGTACACACACACACGTATATCTAATACCCGGAGGTATACAGGTACACACACACACGTATACCTAATACCCGGAGGTATACAGGTACACACACACACGTATACCTAATACCCGCACGTATACAGGTACACACACACGTATACCTAATACACGGAGGTATACAGGTACACACACACACGTATACCTAATACCCGGAGGTATACAGGTACACACACACGTATATCTAATACCCGGAGGTATACAGGTACACACACACGTATACCTAATACCCGGAGGTATACAGGTACACACACACACACACACGTATACCTAATACCCGGAGGTATACAGGTACACACACACGTATACCTAATACCCGGAGGTATACAGGTACACACACACACACGTATATCTAATACCCGGAGGTATACAGGTACACACACACACACACGTATACCTAATACCCGGAGGTATACAGGTACACACACACACACGTATACCTAATACCCGGAGGTATACAGGTACACACACACACGTATACCTAATACCCGGAGGTATACAGGTACACACACACACACACGTATACCTAATACCCGGAGGTATACAGGTACACACACACACACGTATACCTAATACCCGGAGGTATACAGGTACACACACACGTATACCTAATACCCGGAGGTATACAGGTACACACACACGTATATCTAATACCCGGAGGTATACAGGTACACACACATGTATTCCTAATACCCGGAGGTATACAGGTACACATACACACACGTATACCTAATACCCGGAGGTATACAGGTACACACACACGTATACAGGTACACACACACGTATACCTAATACCCGGAGGTATACAGGTACACACACACGTATATCTAATACACGGAGGTATACAGGTACACACACACGTATATCTAATACACGGAGGTATACAGGTACACACACACGTATACCTAATACCCGGAGGTATACAGGTACACACACACGTATATCTAATACACGGAGGTATACAGGTACATACACACACACGTATATCTAATACCCGGAGGTATACAGGTACACACACACACACACGTATACCTAATACCCGGAGGTATACAGGTACACACACACACGTATATCTAATACCCGGAGGTATACAGGTACACACACACACACGTATATCTAATACCCGGAGGTATACAGGTACACACACACGTATACCTAATACCCGGAGGTATACAGGTACACACACACACACACGTATATCTAATACCCGGAGGTATACAGGTACACACACACGTATACCTAATACCCGGAGGTATACAGGCACACACACACGTATACCTAATACCCGGAGGTATACAGGTACACACACACGTATATCTAATACCCGGAGGTATACAGGTACACACACACGTATATCTAATACCCGGAGGTATACAGGTACACACACACGTATATCTAATACCCGGAGGTATACAGGTACACACACACGTATATCTAATACACGGAGGTATACAGGTACATACACACACATATACCTAATACCCGGAGGTATACAGGTACACACACACACGTATATCTAATACCCGGAGGTATACAGGTACACACACACACGTATACCTAATACCCGGAGGTATACAGGTACACACACACACGTATACCTAATACCCGCACGTATACAGGTACACACACACGTATACCTAATACACGGAGGTATACAGGTACACACACACACGTATACCTAATACCCGGAGGTATACAGGTACACACACACGTATATCTAATACCCGGAGGTATACAGGTACACACACACATATACCTAATACCCGGAGGTATACAGGTACACACACACATATACCTAATACCCGGAGGTATACAGATACACACACGTATATCTAATACACGGAGGTATACAGGTACACACACACACATATACCTAATACCCGGAGGTATACAGGTACACACACACATATACCTAATACCCGGAGGTATACAGGTACACACACGTATATCTAATACACGGAGGTATACAGGTACACACACGTATATCTAATACACGGAGGTATACAGGTACACACACACACATATACCTAATACCCGGAGGTATACAGGTACACACACACATATACCTAATACCCGGAGGTATACAGGTACACACACACACATATACCTAATACCCGGAGGTATACAGGTACACAACACACACACGTATACCTAATACCCGGAGGTATACAGGTACACAACACACACACGTATACCTAATACCCGGAGGTATACAGGTACACAACACACACACGTATACCTAATACCCGGAGGTATACAGGTACACAACACACACACGTATACCTAATACCCGGAGGTATACAGGTACACACACACACACACGTATACCTAATACCCGGAGGTATACAGGTACACACACACGTATACCTAATACCCGGAGGTATACAGGTACACACACACACACGTATATCTAATACCCGGAGGTATACAGGTACACACACACACACACACGTATACCTAATACCCGGAGGTATACAGGTACACACACACACACGTATACCTAATACCCGGAGGTATACAGGTACACACACACACGTATACCTAATACCCGGAGGTATACAGGTACACACACACACACACGTATACCTAATACCCGGAGGTATACAGGTACACACACACACACGTATACCTAATACCCGGAGGTATACAGGTACACACACACACACGTATACCTAATACCCGGAGGTATACAGGTACACACACACGTATATCTAATACCCGGAGGTATACAGGTACACACACATGTATTCCTAATACCCGGAGGTATACAGGTACACATACACACACACACACGTATACCTAATACCCGGAGGTATACAGGTACACACACACGTATACAGGTACACACACACGTATACCTAATACCCGGAGGTATACAGGTACACACACACGTATATCTAATACACGGAGGTATACAGGTACACACACACGTATATCTAATACACGGAGGTATACAGGTACACACACACGTATACCTAATACCCGGAGGTATACAGGTACACACACACGTATATCTAATACACGGAGGTATACAGGTACATACACACACACGTATATCTAATACCCGGAGGTATACAGGTACACACACACACACACGTATACCTAATACCCGGAGGTATACAGGTACACACACACACGTATATCTAATACCCGGAGGTATACAGGTACACACACACACACGTATATCTAATACCCGGAGGTATACAGGTACACACACACGTATATCTAATACCCGGAGGTATACAGGTACACACACACGTATACCTAATACCCGGAGGTATACAGGTACACACACACACACACGTATATCTAATACCCGGAGGTATACAGGTACACACACACGTATACCTAATACCCGGAGGTATACAGGCACACACACACGTATACCTAATACCCGGAGGTATACAGGTACACACACACGTATATCTAATACCCGGAGGTATACAGGTACACACACACGTATATCTAATACCCGGAGGTATACAGGTACACACACACGTATACCTAATACCCGGAGGTATACAGGTACACACACACACACACACGTATACCTAATACCCGGAGGTATACAGGTACACACACACGTATACCTAATACCCGGAGGTATACAGGTACACACACACACACGTATATCTAATACCCGGAGGTATACAGGTACACACACACACACACGTATACCTAATACCCGGAGGTATACAGGTACACACACACACACGTATACCTAATACCCGGAGGTATACAGGTACACACACACACGTATACCTAATACCCGGAGGTATACAGGTACACACACACACACACGTATACCTAATACCCGGAGGTATACAGGTACACACACACACACGTATACCTAATACCCGGAGGTATACAGGTACACACACACACACACGTATACCTAATACCCGGAGGTATACAGGTACACACACACGTATATCTAATACCCGGAGGTATACAGGTACACACACATGTATTCCTAATACCCGGAGGTATACAGGTACACATACACACACACACACGTATACCTAATACCCGGAGGTATACAGGTACACACACACGTATACAGGTACACACACACGTATACCTAATACCCGGAGGTATACAGGTACACA
Source organism: Phyllobates terribilis (assembly GCF_046119375.1). Taxonomy (NCBI): domain Eukaryota; kingdom Metazoa; phylum Chordata; class Amphibia; order Anura; family Dendrobatidae; genus Phyllobates; species Phyllobates terribilis. The sequence continues at coordinate 201,772,122 of NW_027362770.1, read as the reverse complement.
CACACGTATATCTAATACACGGAGGTATACAGGTACACACACACGTATATCTAATACACGGAGGTATACAGGTACACACACACGTATACCTAATACCCGGAGGTATACAGGTACACACACACGTATATCTAATACACGGAGGTATACAGGTACATACACACACACGTATATCTAATACCCGGAGGTATACAGGTACACACACACACACACGTATACCTAATACCCGGAGGTATACAGGTACACACACACACGTATATCTAATACCCGGAGGTATACAGGTACACACACACACACGTATATCTAATACCCGGAGGTATACAGGTACACACACACGTATACCTAATACCCGGAGGTATACAGGTACACACACACACACACGTATATCTAATACCCGGAGGTATACAGGTACACACACACGTATACCTAATACCCGGAGGTATACAGGCACACACACACGTATACCTAATACCCGGAGGTATACAGGTACACACACACGTATATCTAATACCCGGAGGTATACAGGTACACACACACGTATATCTAATACCCGGAGGTATACAGGTACACACACACGTATATCTAATACCCGGAGGTATACAGGTACACACACACGTATATCTAATACACGGAGGTATACAGGTACATACACACACATATACCTAATACCCGGAGGTATACAGGTACACACACACACGTATATCTAATACCCGGAGGTATACAGGTACACACACACACGTATACCTAATACCCGGAGGTATAC